>NC_041395.2:318584531-318657031 GCF_900747795.2 Erpetoichthys calabaricus
GGATCAGACAGTAGGTGATAGCTCCTTCCCATGCCATGACAGGATACGGCTCCTTATTGTCTTTCAAAAGAGTGTCGGGAACAGCTTCTTTAATTCCTTATCAGCTTCCTCCTTGCTTGAAAATACATAAAATTGGCCATGAACTTCCACTTTCAGTTTGGCGGGATACAAGAGGCTGTTTTTGATATCGGCTTTCCGTAACAGCTGTTTAATGTTGAAGAAGGCTGCCTGTTTTGCAGCTGTTAAAGGTGAGAAGTCAGGGAAAACTCGAATGAGATTATTTTCAAATATAATCTCTTGCTTGTGTCTGAAAAGTGCCATCACATCAAGCTTACATCGTAGTCGCTCAAAGCGAACAATAAAAGACCTAGGTTTAAAGGTATTTGAACTGTGTATACGATAAGCTGCTACTATCTCTGTATCTGGTTTAAAGTCATCTCCAATTATTTTAGAGAGTAATTCTACTGCAAATTTCATTGGGTTTGTACTTTCTTGTTTCTCAGGTAGACCTTCGATTCTAATATTATTCCTTCTGCACCCATCCTCCAGGGCTGCAAGTCTGTCTCCGAGTTTTTTGCATTCAGAATTCGCAGCTGTAGCTTTTTCATCAGCGTTAGATGCCATTATTGTTCCGCTGTTTCAATTCGAGCCGTGAATGCCTGCTTAATGTCATCCAGTCATCCGGCAAGTTTTTTTAGTTTGGATCTATTTTCTTCAATGTGTTCCTCTAATTTCCCCAATATGCCTTTAAAGGTCGCATCAAAACGATTAAATAGACGCGTTTCCCTGTCCTTGTTATCCTTCTTAAGCTCAGTTATGGCCGTAGCCGTAGCAGTAGCCAGTAATGCGATCATCTCTTTCAGTTCGGACAGATCGTTGGTCTCGTCCGTTAAAGGAGATGGACGTCTGAAGCGGAGCTCCGTTAGCAGTGGATTTATTTTCCCACGTATTTCTTATTATTTAGAGGTATCCTGTATTTACCCAACCCAAGGAACTTCCAGTACAATATATAATATATAAACATGAGTAATAAGAAGAGAGGTCAGAAAGAACTGGAAAAGAAACTTAAAGCTACATCAAAGCCTGGACAGACATCAAGCCCGAGCACGAGGTATGGCCTCTCGGAGACTGACCTGGAACGGGCAGACGAATGCGCAGACTTCCTAGGAACCCGCTCCACTGCATCGTCTCCAGTCGAGAGCGAAAATGGGAGCGAGGGTGCAAGTGATGCAGGTCACGATGGATCGTCGATTTCAGAGGATCATTCGAAACTAGAAAAGGCCCTGCAGTACGTGCTCTCATCTACTCATCACGAGCCTGCAGTATAGGCTGTAATAGGAGCTGCAATTCCACCCACGGAGCACGAAAGCCAAAACGATCTGTCCCCCTTCATCTAACTTAACAGCACTATACACATCAAAAGGTAAAGTTCTCCTGGCATTTGCCAAACCCACAGTTGTCCATCAACCTGAAGATAGAAAAGTGTGACTCGTCTGTTTCCACTTCTGTAGAGTCACTATCTTTATATATAATACACTACCGTGGCTGTTCGTTTGTATGTCCAGGATTTTAAATCACCTGTAGCTCACAAACCATTTGACCTATTGACCTGAAATTTGGTACACATATACTACGTGATGTCTACTATCCGCTTTCAGGGTGATGATTGACCTCCAAGGTTATTCCTCTTTTTATTTTTAATTTATTTTATTGTAGAATCAACTCTCTGCAGCAGGGCAGCTGTGTGGTGCATGCGTACGGGCGCCGTTCTCATCCCTATCACGTTTGCCGTCACTTCCCTTATCTTTTCATATCTTAAACCATTCTTGAGGCAGATTGAAGACTTAAGTGCCAGCTAAAGTGAAAAATTTAAGAAAACTTAATAAGTAATTGCAACACAAACACTGACTTAGTCAGTTTTAACGCGAAATCTTGCCGACGAAAGAAGAGAATAAGCGGGCCACTAGGGTGGAGAAAAGAAGAGCTTCTCAGGAAGCAGTAAGCACATCAACCTCTGAGCAAATGAATGCTAAACGTACAGAGAAAGAGGATGAAAACTAGGAATGCTCAAGTTAAGTGTATTCACTGCTTGTTATCGTGCAGTGCGCTATTACTGGTAATATGTAATTGTCCTTGTTTGGTGTGTTATGAATGTATTATTTGTATCCAATGTCATATATACCCTCTTGTTCTTCCTGAATATCTGTGAAGATCTTTGAGTATGAGAAAGTTGCTAAATAAACAAAATGTATTATTATTACTAGCAGTAGCAGTGTTAAACACACCCCACAGCAGTGATTCTTACAGTCATAAGCAAGGGAGAAAGGAACTCAGTAGCCAAATCTTTTAGACAAATAAAAACTTTCACAGTGCAGACAAGAACAAGGGAACAAGGTGGAAATCAAGGCAAAAGGTCCAGAAATCTGAAACAGTCAAACAAAACATGAGGAGGATCTGCTATGAGACTAATAAAGCTTAAGCTTCAAGGTCCCTAATCCCAGAGGGGTCCCAGAAGTGACTTTAGTGCACATTGCTTAAAAATGTTGGATAGCTACACTATGAGAAGGAGTTTGTAAACAATAATAATATTCATAATAAAGTGTAATTCAATACAAAATATTACAATAAAAATTAAAAGGTTATTAAAGTATTGTGTAGGCTAGCTGTAAATGAAAACAATGTTAAAATTATGGATTTTTCATTCTAAATATATCCATCCATCCATCCCACTATATCCTAACTACAGGGTCACAGGGGTCTGCTGGAGCCAATCCCAGCCAACACAGGGTGCACGGCAGGAAACAAACCCCGGGCAGGGCGCCATCCCACTGCAGCATTCTAAATATATTTAACTATAAAAATATTCATAATAGAAAATATCATTCCTTTCACTCATTTTCCACCACATATCCAAAACCAGGTCCTGGGGACAACAGTCTTATCAATGAAGCCCAAACGTCCTTTTCCCCAGCCACATCTGCAGACTCATACTGTGGTATCCCAAGGTGTTCCCAGGCCATTTGGGAGATATAATCCTCCCATTGAGCCCTGGGTCTCTTCCCAGCTGGTCGTGCCCATAAAACCACCACAGGGAGGCGTCCAGGAGGCATCTGCATCAGATGACTAAACCACCTATTGATGAGAAGAGTCAGGCTCTAATCCGGGCCTTGCCCAGATGTCTGCCCTACTAACCCTATCTCTAAGGGATATAATAATATAAAATAATTATAAATAATTTTAAACACTATTAACATTAATGACAGAAATTAAAATTGTTATTAAAATTAATTATCTTAGGCTAGCCGTAAGTTAAAACATGAAAGCATATTTCGTTGCTTGCGGTCATTGTAATTGATGTCATTTCAGTAACATTTTATTTACACGAATAATCACATAAAAGCTTAAAATATACCAAATATATAATAGTATTATAATAAATAATAACAATTTTACTCAGGCACAATTAAAATACAGCTAAAATTAAAAGATAATAAAATATCTTCTTTGGTAGATACAAACAGTGGATGACATGTTGTAACAATAATGTGGAGTCATTGTAAATGTTGCCTTTTCAACGTGATAGCATTTGTGATAGTGATCTAGACAAGATTTTTTTTCAATAAAGTGTTCATAAGGATACAATATTTTTATTAGACCCTACTCAAAAATAAGTGTTATATTTAGAAAAGTAAGGTAAGTAAAAAGAGGTGAAATACAATTTGATTAGCCTAAGCCTATTGTTTTTTATGAACAGCAGCTCCCCACACCTCATTTCTGCTTGCATTTCAAGCTTCAGGGACCCAAAAATTTAAGTCCACAACTGGAGAAAACTGTCATGCAGGGATGTAGTTAATAACAGGAGACAAAATGAAAAAGTCAGCAGATCAGACACAAATAAATCAGATCTCAGGGGGAGTCAGTAGAGATCCAGGAACAAAGAATCAGGCATAGAGCCTTATCTAAAATTTGATTCTGCCTCCATTTAATCTAGTGACTTCAGAAGAATTGCAGTTGCCAAGGAAAAGAAAATGCCTTGTGTGGCAAAATGTTTGCATCACGTTTAGATGTGTGACTAAAGGTGTCTATCAGAAAAGGTATGGCATGATAAGATGAGCCCCTAATGTAATATAGTGCAGGCAGTGTGCCGTAGTGGTTAAAACCATGGACTGTGAACCCTAAGGTTGTGGGTACAAATCCTACTGCTAACAGTGTGTGGCTATGAGCAAGTCACTTCAATAGCCTATGATCCAATTGGTGGGGGGGTGCTGGGCGCAGAAATGTAATCAATTATATGACAAAAGTTGTAAGTCACCTTGCATACACAGCAACAAGTTATTTTTTGTATAACCCAAAATCACACAAGGAATGCCTTGATAGGCTCTGCTTTTTGACAGACCCCCAAGCTTGACTAAGAAGACAAGAAAAAAACTCCCAAAAAAGATCTTTGTAGTTTAAAAAAAAAGAGGAAGAAATCTTGGGAAAGGCAATTCAGGGAGAGACCCTCTTCCACAGTAGGTATGGGTGTCAAACAATTGGGTAAATCCAACACGCAAAACAAAACACAAGTAATCCTCTTCACAGAGCTACTGTAGCAAATCTATCGTTGCTGCCTCAGAAAGACTATATAATATAACAGTAGAAACTAGAAGGCAAAATGCAGGAACAGAATATACCACTCACTAAATAGGGAACTATCACATGTGAGGATGTAGATTTGTTCAAACACATCCCAAACAAAGAAGAAACTAATTAACATAAATAAGAAGCAATAACATCTGTACATCATCTAATAAAGGCATAAGCCAAATAACAATAATAATAAGCGCAGAATGGAGGTCCAATAGATGGCAATGCAAGCTTCCCTCTAGGGTGTCTTCATGCCCCCTCTCATGTTTACTAGCTTTCTTCCACAACCCAGCACATAATTTCAGTTGAATCTGTGGCTTTATTTTGGCCGTATGTTCTTAGGATAGTGTAACTGCTGCCCCCTACAGGTACTGACTCCTTCTAGAATAGACATGTGACCTGATAGAATAATGTGCACAAAAGCAAAGATTCACAAAATGAATTGTTCTTCTTCTTCTTCTTTCGGCTGCTCCCGTTAGGGGTGGCCACAGCGGATCATCATTGTCCATCCATCCATTTTCCAATCCCCTGAATCCAAACACAGGGTCACGGGGGTCTGCTGGAGCCGATCCCAGTCAACACAGGGTGCAAGGCAGGAACAAATCCTGGGCAAGGCGTCAACCCACTGCAGTCATCATTGTCCATAATTCACAAAATGAATAATAAAGCAAATATTCTTACATTTTGGGAACTTCACTTTCATATACTTCTTGAAGGCATAATAAGAATAATAATATTACTGTTGTTCAAAATTTAGAATGCTAGACGTGTTCTTTTCCAGGCATCTCAGTACCTGCAAGCAAAAAACAGAACATATACAAAAAAGTACCAAAAAAAGTGTAGCATATTTGATGGAGGGTCCACAGAAAGAGGGAAAGAAGATCGATATTTGAGAGGGGGAGTGAGGGGGAGCAGAACACTGAAAAAGTTAAAGTGAGGGACACTATTCATTTTAATAGCAGCTAGTTGAGAATGGAAAGATGGGAGAGAAAGGACCAAGAGGAGAGGGATTTCTTCATGCCCTTTCGAACATGGCAGCGGTTCATGACAAGAGTGATCTGTCAGGACTGAGCTGGGCCTTCATCCCTGGTTTTTGTGTTGCTCCATTTTCCTCATTTGCTTCCCTTTGCTTTGCTGATTGTTTCTAACTATTTTCATTGGTGCCTAACATTGTTAATTACTTTTTGTTAGAATTCGTAAATTGTTTTTATTTAGTTAATTACCATTTGTTTCCAATTTGTAATTTAATTAATTGTGCTCTGTTAAATGAACCTGAGGAGCAGGGCTGCCCCATCACTCAAGCGTGCTGCAACTAACAGCAGTTAATGACAGACTGACCTCCTTAAAATGGCTGCAGTTCCAAATTTCTGTATGTTAGGTTTGCATGTGGAGTCCTCTTTCTGCCAGTGAGAATTTCTGGATTGCTTCTGTTTGGGATTTTTCCTTTTAAGTTTTTTTTAGAAAGTAATTTTTAGTGATCGTCAGATGAAGCTCTATAAAGGCTTTGAAACTTCTTACTGATTGTCCTGGAAAAAGATTAGCAGTTTTGGAGCTTCGAAAATAGCAACAATCTGGTGGTTTACAGAAGCCATATCTGCCATGAGCTTGAGACAGCATAGGAGACATGCATACAATTGCAAGTTAATTATATAGTTTAGCCTACGAACGCTGTGTGTGTTCATTTTGATCACATGATAATCACATTGCCATTAAAATGCTGCAGTAAATGTGCATGTTATTATGAGTGACAATTTTCCACAATACAAAAATATTTAAATGTGTGGTCCTAAAAATGTAATTTGTTTCCATTATGAGTACATTATAAGCCACCACTGATTTATACTTAAGTGACAGTTTTTTCACATGAGGGGATTTTTGCTGTGAGGCAATGTGAGAGATTAATATTTTTCCATTAGTGTTTGGAGAGTAACAGTCCTAAGGGGCAATGAGAATAATAACAGAGTGTTTTATTATAAAAATATGTTCACAAAAGTTACTTTAACCACTAAGGTTCTTTTACATTGGTGGACAAGTTAATACTGGAAATGTTTAAATTGTTAGCCTTGATTCACACATACGTCCTTCAATACTTAGCTATTTAACATTCATTTAGCACAGATAACCTCATGTGGAAAGCAAAATATCCCAACAATATCCAAGGCTGGCTATTGTCATTAACTAGGAGTTCCAAAGCACAAATCCCCCAAAACAGCAGCAAAAAGTCTTAGAAGTAGAATGATCTGTCAGCTTTCAGCTTGTAAAACAAACAGCAGACAAAGAAAATCAAAGATTTATTTTCAAAAATGCTCAGCAGCACAATAAAATCCTGAAAGCAAACAAAACCAGAGCACAAATGTCAAAAAACATCAATAATTCCATAAAAGCACAGCAGTAGTCCCAGGAAAAACTCACCAACTCCAGAGCATTCAATGTACTACAAGGGGCTGTGTGTTCCCTCAGCCTTTATAGGTCTGGGGCTGTCCCTTGAATGTGATGGACAGGTGGCTCCACCTCTTGGGGAACCACCCATAAAATACAAGTGACATGGTAAAAAAAACATAGACACCTAGAAATGAAGTTTTTCACCAAACTAATGAAATCAAATAAAAATTGATATACATCTCTCTATTATAATAAAAAAATCTTGGGACGAGACATGACTTTTTGAAGAGACTTTTTGAAGGAAGTCCCATTAGACAGAGACTTTTGCCATGAGATTCTTTCAAGTCACGTCCTACTTACAACTATTTTCAAACAAGACCACAGTCATCAGGTGCATTCCGGCACTTAACCTGGACAGACACCAATCCACTAAAGGGCTTACTTATGAACACACACACATTTACGAAGATCCAGTTTAGAATCACCCATTCATCTAAATATGGCAGCGAGAAACGATGAAGTCAAATGAATTAACGTGAAAATTGTTGATCGGTTTCAGTGCAAATTGATTAAATGTGTATCAATTGACTACGCTGAAACAGATGGTGGTGATCATGTGGAAGATGAAAACATCTATTTACAATATCATGAAGACTATCTACAAGCATTAACACCGTCCAGTCTTCCACCGGCCAAATTACTGTTGAAAGAAGGATGTATCGTAATGTTATTGCATAATTTATGTCTGAGTGATGGGCTGTGCAGTGGAACATGATTAGTTGTATTAAAAATTGGTCGAACAATTCTAACATATAAAATTTTAACAGGAGACAAGAAAGGTAATGTAGTATATCTTCAGGGGATAACATTAGACACCAAAGGAGATCTTGATATGCCACTCGTATTAAAACATTTATAGTTTCCCGTTAGAAACTATGACAATTAACAAATCACAGGGACAAACATTCAAAAACGTTGGTTTATTTATTAGCGAGAAAGAAATGAAATTCACTCACGGGCAGTTATACGTTGCATTGTCAAATCCATCCATCCATTTTCCAACCCTCTGAATCCGAACACAGGGTCAAGGGGGTCTGCTGGAGCCAATCCCAGCCAACACAGGGCACAAGGCAGGAATCAATCCCGGGCAGGGTGCCAACCCACCACAGTGCATTGTCACAATGTAAATCCAAACATGGAATCAAAATTCAATGCAATCTTGAAGAAAAGTTAATTCCAAATATTGCTTTAATTGAAGTTTCAAAGTAAAAGTGAAAATAATGCATATGTAACAATTTCCATGAAAATAACAATCTCTTTAAATTGTATATCCGGTTAACCAAACACGGGGGTTGGCGAGCAAAACGAGCAGGGGGCAGAGCTCCCTAGTAATACAAGCAATAGATATAACTAACAATATTAACATAAGCAATTAAATCAAAAATTAATAAAAATGACAAAAAAAGGAATTTGAAGAACCCTGGCTAAAACATAACAGCTACCTCAGCTTCAATACCTTACCATAGAAACTGTACGAGCCATAGCCTACCAGGATTCACCACCATGTTGATCTTTCTTCAGATTGCCTCCTGGAAAGAGCGATACTTCAGAATACCTTAGGAAAAGCCAAAAGCTTCTACAAGGGCTACTTCTGCTGACTCGTGTACCCAGGTAGCTACCTTAGAAAGGGCTGCACAATCTAGCACAGGCAAAGATCTTGCCTGAAAAATCTTCCCTTATTTAGATACAGATTTAGCTATCCATATTCAATTCAGTACCCCTGAAAGAACATAAGCTAAAGAAACGTGATTTGTTACAGTGCATCCGGAAAGTATTCACAGCGCATCACTTTTTCCACATTTTGTTATGTTACAGCCTTATTCCAAAATGGATTAAATTCATTTCTTTCCTCAGAATTCTACACACAACACCCCATAATGACAACGTGAAAAAAGTTTACTTGAGATTTTTGCAAATTTATTAAAAATAAAAAAACTGAGAAATCACATGTACATAAGTATTCACAGCCTTTGCTCAATACTTTGTCGATGCACCTTTGGCAGCAATTACAGCCTCAAGTCTTTTTGAATATGATGCCACAAGCTTGGCACACCTATCCTTGGCCAGTTTCGCCCGTTCCTCTTTGCAGCACCTCTCAAGCTCCATCAGGTTGGATGGGAAGCGTCGGTGCACAGCCATTTTAAGATCTCTCCAGAGATGTTCAATCGGATTCAAGTCTGGGCTCTGGCTGGGCCACTCAAGGACATTCACAGAGTTGTCCTGAAGCCACTCCTTTGATATCTTGGCTGTGTTCTTAGGGTCGTTGTCCTGCTGAAAGATGAACCGTCGTCCCAATCTGAGACCAAGAGCGCTCCGGAGCAGGTTTTCATCCAGGATGTCTCTGTACATCGCTGCAGTCATCTTTCCCTTTATCCTGACTAGTCTCCCAGTCCCTGCCGCTGAAAAACATCCCCACAGCATGATGCTGCCACCACCATGCTTCACTGTAGGGACGGTATTGGCCTGGTGATGAGCGGTGCCTGGTTTCCTCCAAACGTGACGCCTGGCATTCACACCAAAGAGTTCAATCTGTGTCTCATCAGACCAGAGAATTTTCTTTCTCATGGTCTGAGAGTCCTTCAGGTGCCTTTATGCAAACTCCAGGTGGGCTGCCATGTGCCTTTTACTAAGGCGTAGCTTCCGTCTGGCCACTCTACCATACAGGCCTGATTGGTGGATTGCTGCAGAGACGGTTGTCCTTCTGGTGTCCTTCTGGAAGGTTCTCATCTTTCCACAGAGGACCTCTGGAGCTCTGGCAGAGTGACCATCGGGTTCTTGGTCACCTCCCTGACTAAGGCCCTTCTCCCCCGATCGCTCAGGTTAGATGGTCGGCCAGCTCTAGGAAGAGTCCTGGTGGTTTCGAACTTCTTCCACTTACGGATGATGGAGGCCACTGTGTTCACTGGGACCTTCAAAGCAGCAGAAATTTTTCTGTAACCTTCCCCAGATTTGTGCCTCGAGACAATCCTGTCTCGGAGGTCTACAGACAATTCCATTGACTTCATCCTTGGTTTGTGCTCTGACATGAACTGTCAACTGTGGGACCTTATATAGACAGGTGTGTGCCTTTCCAAATCATGTCCAATCAACTGAGTTTACCACAGGTGGACTCCAATTAAGCTGCAGAAACATCTCAAGGATGATCAGGGGAAACAGGATGCACCTGAGCTCAATTTTGAGCTTCATGGCAAAGGCTGTAAATACTTATGTACATGTGCTTTCTTAATTTTATTATTTTTAATAAATTTGCAAAAATCTCAAGTAAATTTTTTTCACGTTGTCATTATGGGGTGTGTGTAGAATTCTGAGGAAAAAAATGAATTTAATCCATTTTAGAATAAGGGTGTAACATAACAAAATGTGGAAAAAGTGATGCGCTGTGAATACTTTCCGGATGCACTGTATATTGACAATCATCAGTTATTGCTAAAGGTCATTAAACATCGAGACGTCTTCAGCATGGTAATACCCGAATTCTATTTCAATCACTTCTTAGGTTTATTTGCAGAAAAACAAGGCATAAATATTAGATATGAAAAGCATACAACCTGAATAATTCTTTGCTACAAGCAGAAACTGCAGGAGATACTTGAAATCGCGAATCTTCTTGATGGTCTTCCCTGGTGGCAAATCAGAACATACACATTATTGGAAAACCTTTGTGCATTTTCAGCAGGTACCTCAGGGTCACAAGCATTGCACCCCTTATCCTGTACGCTTCGCCTGAGTGGGACAACGATGGGTAAGTTAGCCCTCACATGCGAACAGGTTTAAAAATGTGTCTTCTCAGCCACAACCATCTGGAGCCATCACAGCTGCCATGCCTATCTTCCCTGTAGCTTTCTTCAGGGATTTAGGTTCCAAACAGATCTTCTGTAAGGCATAACACACAGGAAGCCATGGCAACAAATTTTGATGGGGAATAAGACTGCATGGCATTCTTTGACCAGAGCTTCATCGATCAAGTCCAGGGGGCTCATGTATAAACGGTGCGTATGCACAGAAATGTTGTGTACGAACCTTTCCACGCTAAAATCGCGATGTATAAAACCTAAACTTGGCATAAAGCCACGCACATTTCCATGGTACCTCATACCCTGGCGTACACAAGTTCTCTGCTCGGTTTTGCAGACTGTCGGCACCCAGCGTCAAAGCAGTGCTACTGTTCCTGTGTGTTTACCCATTCTTTTTCAGATCCACATCCCTGATGCATCTTTATAAATACACTGAAATTAACCGCATATTGTTTATTAGTTTAATGCATCTGATTGTAATTAACCAGTAACAATATAATGGTCCACGAAATGGTCAAACTATTCTAAATACAATAGCTGCTTAAGCGTTGTTACTCTCACTGCACCTTCTTCTTCTTCTTTTCCTTTCAGCTGCTTAGGGGTTGCCACAGCTGATCATCTTTTTCCATATTACTCTCACTGCACCACTCGGAGTATTTATATCACTGTATCTGAGTGAGGAATCAATTTACAGACCTCGCGGTTCAGAAACAGTTTCAACCCAAGAACTCTAAATGCACTCAATCAGTCCATCAAGTGTTCCTTGTAGAACTGTTTGAACTTATAAGTACAATTACCTCACTGTAAACTTGCGATACAGTTATAATATTGCACAACCTGAGCCACTTTATAACACGCGTATTTACATATGACGACAATTTCATTTTTAAGATGAAATGCAGCAAAATATGTTTATTATATTATACAGATAAAACTTTAACTTCATTTAAATAATCAATATTGTTAATAATTAAACATACCAGGACACAGTGCTGCAGCGCTAGCTAGGAGCTGGCGGTCCATTCATGGATTGTTCCTGCCTCACGCTGTATTCTTGCTTGTGCTGGCGCGACACTGGAAAGATAGATGGATAGAATAATTAAACACGTACTACGAAGATATTTCAATGTTCCTTAAAAGTTTTAAAGAATCGGCGTTCTAAGATTACAGATGGCTTAACGTCTATTACAGCACTGATTGTATGGCGATTGGGTATTTGGAGAAAGAAAAGTAAGGACAGGAATTAGTATGTTAGTACGTTTGAAAGAGACAGTACAGCTGCAATAAGTTATTTCATTGAAGGTCGCGCACGGCACAGCAAGCATCTTGCGTGAGACATGAACAATCATTGCGCTACCGTGTTCCCATGTTTAATAACATGCTTTAACTCCTATCATCATGAAAATGATATCACGTATACATATTTGTTTGTCTGTACCCTAATAAGCTTTCATACGACACTCAGACGATGGGCTACGACTCACCTTTTCACGGCAACTTTGATATCTGACAACTTCTTTTTTATTTCGGGCACTGTGCAACTTTGTGAACTTGAGCTTTCGAGTTTCTCTGACACTCTATCACTCGATCAACTTCCTTTTGTTGTTTATATCACTGTTTAAACCAACAAATAGTAAGTTTTTCTTTGCCTCCACTTGGTATTCGCTGAAATTCTTCTATTTTCCCCCGTGCTTTTCCCATTGCCTTTTCACATGAGGCTGAGCTTAAGGGGTATTTATATTGATTTGCATATTCAAAGAGGCGTAATTCTGGGAGGAGTTGGGGCGGGACAGCAGGTGTGTGCATGTGCGTTACTTTTCACGCTGACCGGGATTTATGTAGCGGAAAAATGTGGAAGTTTGCATACGTACAGATTTATGCATCTGGATTTTTCTGTGCGTACGCACATTCCCGCTTTTGTGCTTACGCCATGTGATAGTGTGAGTTCTACGCACGCCATTATACATGAGGCCCCTGGTCTTGGCCTTTGTAAATTGCTGGAAGATGGCTTTCCTGTCTTCCCAGGGTATTGTTAGTTTGACCACCACAACAGCTTTCATACTCCTGGACAGAAGAACCATGTCTGGTCAAAGTGAGGTTACTGCCACCTCTTCTGGAAAAATAAGTCTCTTCTTCTGTTTGACCTGCATTTCCCTGTCTAATGCTTGATGCAAGATGGAGGGTGTGTAATTGGTAGCTGTTCTTGCCTTTAGGACCTTATGTGTTTGAAAATGGGTAATCTCAGGTGGTGCTGCCTGTTGTTTATTGGCCTTGACTTGCTGAAGATCCATCCATTTAGCAATCTCTGTAAGAACTTTGTCATGCTTCCACCTGTATTGGCCTTCTCGCAGTGCTTTGGGGCATCCAGTCAAAATATGATTCAGGGTACAAAGAGTTGCTCCATACTGCTAGCAGGATGGGTCTTCTTATTTGCCCTAGATCTTTAGGTTGCTTGGGGAGGTCAATTTGCTCTGGTCCGTGCCCCATAATTCCTTCTCAGATAACGATTGCTCAAATACCTGATCTCACTGCATCCACTGCTCCTGACATGCAAGCTCAACTGCTCTTACAGTATGTGGCGGTCTTCATCTGCTGCCTCTCTGACCCTTAAAATTAGGGTCACACAGCAAACTTTTTATCAGGTGGCTGATGTCTAAATGTTTTTAAAAATCTTTTCCCATATGGGGTGTCTTTGATGCCTATTTTATATAAAATAAAACCTAATTTAATCTAATCTAATCGTGCATCAGTCAAAATTAGGCAACTGATACAGTAAGTTCCCATGGTTAGTTTGCTTTTAGGGAGGTTACTTTAAGCTACTTCAAAGGAGCATGTTGACTCACAAAGTCTCCAGCTCCTATCCCACATCTCCTTATGAATAAACTGCTCAAAAAAATTAAAAGAACACTTTGAAAACTCATCAGATCTCAATGGGAAAAAAATCCTGCTGTACATCTATACTGATATGGACTGATATGGTAATGTGTTAGGAATGAAAGGATGCCACATCGTTTTATGGAAATGAAAATTATCAACATACAGAGGGCTGAATTCAAAGACACCCCGAAAATCAAACTTAAATGCCGTATGAATGACGCATGCAATGTTCCACCACTCTCTAGCACTTTAATTAGGGACTCACTACCACCACCACTAACAAACATGCGGGTGTCCTCTTGACACACATGAAGTCTCTACACTTTGTTGGTTATATTCCATTCAGCAACCAAACAATGTTCACTTCCACCACATTTGTATACTGGATGCCCTAAAATTCACATACATAAACACACATATACATCAACAGTATTTGCAAACAGGGTGCAAAACATGGTTACCCCAAAATCCTGCCCGACTACGCCAATTGTTTTGTCTCGGTAGAGTAATATATATATTGCTCTACTTTCCCATATTGTATTATTAATATGTAGCCTTAGAATGCCTAATCTCACAGACTTACCACTGTTTATAAGGTATTATTGTATATAACTTATCCCCACCTTCCCTTCTATATCTATAACCTCAGGCAATTAGATGTAGTAAAAAGACAAGCAGAAGTTAAGTTACACATAAGATAATGTATTATTGATAATATTCATAAATAATAACAAAATGCAAAGTACATTTGAATATTGGCAACCATACAACCTGATTAAATGGTGATATGTAGTTCAGGCAGCACACAGACTTGTGGTTACTTAAATGTCTCTAGTTAAGGCATCATTGGTGCTCAGCTTTCTGCCACATGTCTGTTCAATATGGCTGCTGAGCTGTGCTCTTCATTGTGTTGTCTTCATCATCACAGGTTAGCAAAAGAGATGCTTCTTTCAGATGTTGGTTAGTAAGAGAGATTGTGAGGTTAAACACATACATTTATAGATGTTCTGTCCAACCCCTACAGCCAATAGGACATCATGGTACTTAAAGGCCTCTGAGACAAGCCAATTCCAAACAGCCATACCTCAGACCAATGGGGGAATAGAACATCTTAACACCTGCCCCCAAACCATATGTTAAAGTACACCTTAGCCTATTTGCGGGGGTAGAAATGACTTTAGCAAAGAAACACTTGGCAAACTGGTTTAAGACACATCCCCAAAATCCTGTTCTAAAATTCAAACAGACCCATTCCTAAGGGGTTGGTAAACACTAAATTACATTGCTGTGCCTAAATTACAAATAAAGACATACAAAATATTCATCAAGTTATATGTAAAATCTCACATCACAACAGGGGTCGTCTCATTGTTGCCCCTCTAGTGCACCAAGGCAGCTTAAACTGATTAACAACCCCCTCTGCTACGTAACTGACCACATCAATTGCCCAGATGTTTCATTGACTTGATGCTATACTCGGATTAAAAAGGGTTCCTTTAATTTTTTTGAGCAGTATATATACGCACTGGTTGGTTTATCCATGCTTAAAAATACACATTCCTACAGATAATAACAGTCCTTTTTATTATTTATCTTAGCATCCCAGAATCCATTAATCAATTTCCATGCATTTCAAACTATTATACTGTCTTCTGAAAAACTTCCTACAACGTAGTCATTATCATGTCCCTAAATGTGCCTGCCTGCTATGTTCCTGTCAAACTTAGGCTATCTTTATTCACAAGGTTTATTCACATAAAAGCTACATCTACATAATCCTAAAATAAAACGCTACAATAAAACACACAAATTCAATATTATAAGTTGTTTTTACCAAACATTCCATATTTATTTTCATTACACAGAGTTTAGCGAATGTACTTCTGGAAAAGGGACAGTGTATATAAAGGGGTTTAGGGAATGTGCCTACAGTAGGCTACAGTATTAATGACTCGTTACATTACGTTACAAAAAGGTTGGCAACCACTGCTCTGCATCGAGAGGAGCCAACAGAGGAGGTTCGGGCATCTAATACAGACTCTCTCACACGCCTTACTGTGGAGGTTTGACAGGCATGACTAGGTGGGAGGAGACACTGAGGAAGACTCGCTGAGAGGATTATATCTCCCAAATGGCCTGGCAATACCTTTGATCCTGGTGTATGAGCTGGAAAGTGTGGCATGGGAAATGGGATGCATGGGCTTCACTGCTAAGACTGTTGCCCTCGTGCCCCAGTTTCAGATAAGCAGTGGAAATTGAATGATCCATTCAAAATAAGTTCAGATTCTGCTCCTTCTGCTGAATTTGCTGAAATTACAGAAAATTTCTGCACTTCTATCAAACTCAAGGCAAAGAAAATTTAGTGGGGCCTACTCATCACTATTCGAAAGAGGTCAGTCAGTCAGTCATTCTCCAACCCGCTATATCCTAACACAGGGTCACGGGGGTCTGCTGGATCCAATCCCAGCCAACACAGGGTGCAAGGCAGGAACCAATTCTGGGCATGGCTCAAACACCCCAGGACACACACACACACCAAGCACACACTAGGGACAATTGAGGATTGCCAATACACCTAACCTGCATGTCTTTGGACCGTGGCAGGAAACCGGAGCACCTGGAGGAAACCCACACAGACACGGGGAGAACATGCAAACTCTACACAGGGAGGACCCGGGAAGCGAACCCAGGTCTCCTTACTGCGAGGCAGCAGCGCTACCCACCGCACCACCGTGTCACCTTCTTTTGTGTAAAACCCTCCACATTGCAGTCTTGCCTATCCTATCTCCTGACCTTTTGGCCACTTGTTTCTATTTACAGAACACCAGCAGTAATGAATGTGTAGAAACCAACCGCTATATTTTGTCTTCTCAAGTTTATACTGGCAAGTGAAAACGAGTTGTATGTCGGTCAGACATGCAACTAAGAATTTCACTCTGCCCCGTACAAGTACTACTGCTACTTTGCATCCTTTAGAAAATTGCTTATCCTGCATGTACTCTGTTTCAAGAAATAATTAAACCACTGGGATATACAGTGGCTGTTAAAAACCTTGGGGTAATGTCCATCACAAAATATGCTATATTAAATCAGGAAGCTGCAGACTCAGTCACCACCCCTGATTCACTATGTGTCCCCATGTTAGCCATTTAACCTGTCAGTGCTGTAGTATGGAAATGTATGTACTGCATTAATAAAGCACCTTGGGCTTCTGAAAAAGTATAATGATGAAGAATTTCTCTCAGGTGACACTTTTTAGAACCATTTTATAGATTTAGATATTGAAGCGTTTCATCTGGGCTGTCACCCTAGAATGTCTTGAGATGGTGTCCACTATGAAAGGTGCTATAAAAAATCAGGAGATGCAGACTCAATCTGCCTTTTCGGATTTTTCAGGGCATTAACTGTAGGAAAATGGACACAATGGGGCAATATAAAGAGAATGTTCACTTAGTGCTATGAAATGTGTATGTTAGATCATTTGCGAAAAAATACTTCAACCTGTTTAGTGGAGAGTCTTGAATGTGTGCATATTATGAACACATGAAATAAAACTTACTTGACAGTTCCGAGCTTTACTATAAATCTTTGGCAACCTTAGGGCTGGTGAAATGTTTCTGTTATTTAACTCATCTCTGTCGCATTACATCCAGTGGAGTTCATTTTCAATTTTCTTCGCTGACCTTACTTGAATCATTCTGACATGGTAAGTGAAAGTAATCAATAGGCCACTGCGGCACTGAAGGGCGTCCTAATGCACCACAGAAACTGAAGACACATTTATTCACTGAGTCTGTGCACATCATTCATAATTTACCTGTCGATCCGTGGCTAGCATTAGGTTGCCTAAACTAAAGTGATCGATATCATTTACTGCTGAAATGAATGTTTGCTCTCCATAATTAATAACAGATAAACAGCAGCTACACCCGGCAATGAAGTGATCAATGCAAAGTAAGCTGCAGCCTGCACTTTAACTTATGTTCCAAAAATAGGCTGACAAGTCTCTCTCTGTAGTGTTTCTCCAGCAGCACTTACTCACCTCTCAGCCAGACATATTGAGAGTTTAAGAGACAGTATGCTGAGGGACTCTATTCCTTCTCAATCCTTCAAGGACTGTAATTTCTTCAAAATACTTTCTCTCATTCTCTCCCTGTTCTATCCAGGGCACTGTAATTCAGCACTTCATTTAATCAATCATCCACCATTTCTTCTGTATGATGCAGCTAATTATGAGTGCTGCCATAAAGCACCTTACACAGCAATCGACCATTAGTTTACAACATTGTGAAGAACAGATAGATAGATAGATAGATAGATAGATAGATAGATAGATAGATAGATAGATAGATAGATAGATAGATAGATAGATAGATAGATATGAAAGGCACTATATGATAGAGAGTGTGATAGATGGCCAGGAACCCTGCCCCGCCGGGATGACTAGATGATGGAGGAACCGGGAGTGCGATACTTCTTTTCCCTGGGCACTCAGCCGGTCCTTGCTCCCTGGGGAACAGACCAGGGATGGCTTATGCCTGGAGTGCTTCCGGGTGCAAGGGCAGCACTTCCGCCACACTGGGGAGTGCTGCCGGAAGTACATTGTCAGGCACCTGGAGCACATCCGGGACAAGATTAAAGGGGCTGCCTCACTCCAATCAGGGAGCCGGAGTCAGGAGGAGGAAGACGGAGCTTGCGAGGGAGGAGTGGAGGCAGCTGAAGAGAGAAGTAAAGGACTGAGGGGTCATGAGTGTGTGGAACCCACTGTATATAGTGCATAATAAACCCGTGCGTTTGAAGAATATTGATGTCATGTCTGTCTGTGGCTGGGCTATCTATTACAATAGATAACATTGGTCTGAACACACATCAGAATGACTACAAAGGAGGAAGATTAAGAAGAAAGAACATTTAGAGTCGACAGTCCCAGTCCCAGTGAGGAATTATGCAGACAAATTGCTGTTGGTATAAAGGAACCCCCTTGTCTGAAAGTCCTCAGTGTTGGTGTGTCACAAAGAGGATGTGCAGCTTTGTTTATAATGGCACTTTGTGCCTCCCATAACTGAGCCTGCCTTTTTAATTAGCTTGTTGATTCGGTGGGCCTCTCTTGAAGTGATGTTACTAGCCCAATACAGCACAGCAGAAAAAATTATGCTGGGCATCATCGAGTTGTAGAAGATATGAAGGATATTATTTCCAACATTAAAGGAATGTAGTCTTCTAAGGAAGAAGTGCCTGCTCTGCCCTTTATTAATTTCTATTTGTTACGAGACAAGTCCAACCTGTCATTGATGTGAACCCCTATGTACTAGTAGGAGTTGACCACCTCTACATCCAATCCTTGAATAGTGAATGGTTTGGTGAAAGTCAATAAGCAGTTCTATAATGTTCCTGATGTTAAGATGCAGGCATATTCTCTTTACACCAAACAACAAAGCTCTTCACCTGAGTTCTATAGTCCTCCTATCCTCCTTATCACCCATAAGTGCAGAATCATCTGAGAATTTCTGCAAGTGACATGACCAAGGGTCTCATGCATAATGTCATGCATAGAATTTACACTAAAACATGTTGCATGGAGAAAAGCGGAATTGTGTGTACGCACAAAAAATCCAGATGCATAAATCTGTGCATACGCCAACTTCCACGTTCTTCCGCTCCATAAATCTCAGTCAGTGTGAAAAGTAATGCTCGGCCTATTGCTCCACCCTGACTCCTCCCAGAATTACGCCTTTTTGAATATTCAAATTAATATAAATAGCCCCTTATGTTTTGTGTTCTGTGAAAAGACAATGGCAAAAGCACGGGGAAAAAGAAGAATTTCAGAGAATACCAATTAGAGGCAAGGAAAAACGTGCTATTTGTTGGTTTAAGTAGTGATATAACCAACAAAAGGAAGCTGATCAAGTGACAGAGTGTCGGAGAAACTCAAAAGTTCAAGTTCAGAAAGCCGCAAAGTGCCCGAAATAATTAAGAAGTGGTTAGATATCAAAGTCGCCGTGAAAAGGCGAGTCATAGCCCACCATCTGAATGTCATATGGAGGTGTATTAGGGTACAGAGAAAAGAAATAAAACTGGGACACAGTGTGAAAAAAGGTTGAAATTTCAACTTTAATCACGTAGTTTATTTTGTCATTAAAGCAGAATGTCATAAACGTCATCTTAAAATCATTTAATAGTTTCTCAAATCCCAACATAACTAAAGTAGCACGTTAAATGCTTTGTATTCTATGTGTATGAATCACTATGTGCTTCTTAAAAGGGCTTTCTCTTACGCCGACAGAACACAGAATACATTACATTCATGATGTTACAGCTCTCTGAACAATTTAAATACTAAGATGTATACTTGATATCATTTTCATAATGATAGAAATTAAAGCATATAGAAGTTAAAGCATGTATAAAACATTGAGGCAAACCCAGGCACAAGGGATGCACCAACCAGTGTGTTTCTTTGTGCCGGTCCCTAGCCTGTATAAATGGGGAGGGTTACGTCAGGAAGGGCATCTGGTGTAAAATTTTGCCAACTCAATATTCAGACAACAATACAAATTTCCATACCGGATCGGTCGAGCCCCGGGTTAACAACGGCCGCCACCAGCACTGTTAGCCAACAAGGTGCTGGCGGAAATTGGGCTACTGTTGGCCGAAGAAGAAGAAGAGTTACAAGACAGTTGGGAAACTACAGCAGAAGTAGTAAGGGTGGCAGCAAGAAGAATGCTTGGCATGACATTTGGACAGAGGAAGGAGGAAAAGGAAACCTGGTGGTGGAATAGGGAAGTACAGGAGAGTATACAGAGGAAGAAGATTGCGAAGAAGAAGTGGGATAGTCAGAGAGATGCAGAAAGTAGACAAGAGTACAAGGAGATAAGGCACAAGGTGAAGAGAGAGGTGGCAAAGGCTAAAGAAAAGGCGTATGATGAGTTGTATGAAAGGTTGGACAATAAGGAGGGAGGAAAGGACCTGTACTGATTGGATAGACAGAGGGACCGAGCTAGGAAAGATGTACAGGTTGACAGACAAGATTAGACAGCGGTCCCCGTGGACTATGATGTTTGCTGATGACATTGTGATCTGTAGCGAGAGTAGGGAGCAGGTTGAAGAGACCCTGAAGAGGTGGAGATATGCTCTAGAGAGGAGAGGAATGAAGGTCAGTAGGAACAAGACAGAATACATGTGTGTAAATTAGAGGGAGGTCAGTGGAATGGTGAGGATGCAGGGAGTAGAGTTGGCAAAGGTGGATGAGTTTAAATACTTGGGATCAACAGTACAGAGTAATGGGGTTTGTGGAAGAGAGGTGAAAAAGAGAGTGCAGGCAGGGTGGAATGGGTGGAGAAGAGTGTCAGGAGTGATCTGTGACAGACAGGTATCAGCAAGAGTGAAAGGGAAGGTCTACAGGATGGTAGTGAGACCAGCTATGTTATATGGGTTGGAGATGGTGGCACTGACCAGAAAGCAGGAGACAGAGCTGGAGGTAGCAGAGTTAAAGATGTTCAGATTTGCGCTGGGTGTGACGAGGATGAATATGATTAAAAATGAAGACATTAGAGGGTCAGCTCAAGATGGACGGTTTGGAGACAAGATTGTGTTGGTTTGGATGTGTGCAGAGGAGAGATGCTGGGTATATTGGGAGAAGGATGTTAAGGATAAAGCTGCCAGGGAAGAGGAAAAGAGGAAGGCCAAAGAGACGGTTTATGGATGTGGTGAGAGAGGACGTGCAGGTGATGGGTGTAATGGAACAAGATGCAGAGGACAGAAAAATATGGAAGAGGATGATCCGCTGCAGCAACCTCTAACGGGAGCAGCCGAAAGAAGAAGAAGAAGAAAACAGTGATACAAGTAATGGAAACAGTAGAGTCCTTATTTATAGATTCATTATTAGACTCTAATGATGCTGCGGGGGACAAGAGGCTGGGAAAAAAAACAAGCATTGGCCAAAGGACCACTGAGCCCCCAGTGGACAGAGTGAAAAATCTGAGTGAAAAATTTATGAAATGCACAAAAATACACTATTAAATAAACATTAGGTTACAGCAGTGTGTTCCCACTCACAACAAGCAACTCTGCTGGTATTTAAATGAGCCGTATCTGGGATCTGTTTTGCCGACAGAAATGTCTAATCGAAAATGTAAAAGATGTAAGTATACAAAATATATATGTTGAAGTAACCTCTCTGAAAATCCCATTAAGAATAAAAGTCTGATTAGGCTCTGCTGTGCTTGTTAATAAGAGATCTTAGTGAAACAGCTTAGCAGTAGGAGTCACCCCTGGAGGGTCACAACTTAGTGGGAAATTATTAAGCCAAGCGCGCGGGAATAACACCTCCTTTCTAATTATCCTCTTATTTTGATTTAATTTCCATTAATATAAATGTTGGCTTTCACAACAGCAAATGATTATGTTTTTGTAAGTGATTAAAAAAGTAGACACATTATTTTAAAATAGATAATTTTATGAAAACAAAATAAATGAATTTGCTTCTAATGATTGCCCAGTGAAGAACAACATTTGCTCTTAGATTATCTGAATCCTGAACAAATACTGAAGCCTTAATAAAAAAGACGGGTGTTTGTGAATTAATGAGTTGCCAAGTAACAGTAAAGCTCCCATTTGTCTGGTTTATTTTATTTAGGAATAAACTTGATTTTGCCAAGAGAGATGTTCATGGTTGGTCTAAATATATATATATATATATATATATATATATATATATATATATATATATATATATATATATATATAGTGATAGTCAGCTGAGAGACCTCCCATACACACTGGGAGACCTGGAGAAGCAGAGGAACAGAAAGGGGGCAATTCCTACCCCGGGATGCAAGATGGCAGCCTTCCGGGATTACATGGGACCCACGGAGCTGGGAAGCTCAAACTTGTGGAGACCTGTGGCCGCCGCCAGGATGGTTCTAGAGCCATGGACTGCAGCACTTCCACCACACCAGGAAGGGGCCGCCTCACTCCATTCAGAGAGCCGGAGTCGGGAGGTACAGGACAGAGCTTGCGACTGGACGAGTGGAGGCAGCAGAAAATATAAGTATGACTAAAAGTAAAGGACTGATCTGTTGTGGCTGTTTTGGTGCGCTGTGTTGTGCAAAGAAAAGAACAGTAAAATAAACGTGTGTGTTTTTGGACATTGTGTGTCCTGGTGTCTGTCTGTCTGTGGCCGGGCTGAAACCTCTCAATATATATATATTGTTACATACATGCGGGTAGGAGGCAGCTAAAGGGCCTGAGTAATTGTAATAAAACATTTGACCAGGGGGCGGAGTGTGCTGACTGTCTTTCTCAGTTCCCTACAGACCTTTCCTGGGAAATCCTGCAAGGTTCTGGCACCTCAGAAGACATCACTTCCGCTGCCAGGCACTTTGCTGATGTCACTTCCGGTCCAGGGCCTTTGATGATGTCACTTCCTGCCCAGACTACATCACTTCAGATTCCGGCCCCTTTTGATGATATCACTTCCTATACGGGCCTTTAAAGCCTCCATCTTTGTCTCATGTAATCAGTTCTGTTTTGGACTCAGTTCTCCTTATATCCCCCTTCTGTTGTCCTCAGGTAGTTTCTATACGTCATTCTCTTCCTGCTCTATCCTTCCTTTCCCAATATTTGGTCATTTTGCTTCAAGCTTAACTAGAAAATGCAATATGATTAATGTCTTTATTTAACTATTTGCTTGACATATCTTATTTGCTTGTCATGTCTAATTTATGCTAAATATAATGCTTCAGAAGCTGTTAATTACTTTTATGTCTATTTATGCTAATACATAAATTTTTATTTTCCATAATAGATAGATAGATACAAGGAGAAGGAGAACAGTGCACAGTGTGGATCTAAAAGCACAGCCAAAACTTGGTTTGTCATCAAATATATCAGATTTTCCAGACTGGCAACTAGCAGGGTTACACATAAAAAAGATTAACAAAGAAACCAAACTATAAATCGGTATTGTGATCTCAGAATAGTAAAGGGCAGGTGATTCAGCGGGCAGCAGTGACTGAGGAGGCAGCATATATTCACCAGCTGGAGAGAGGAATCCAGGCTACTACTTTATGGAGTCATTCAAAGGAAGGGGTGCTTTTCAGCCCTTAAAGGTAAACTGATAGTTGAGTTGTGGAGGCAAATAAGGGAGCTGCCAAAGAGAACTCTAGCCATGTATGACCATCCCAAACACCAGAAGTTGTTTTAGAACTTGCCCAAATATACACCTGATGTCAAGATGTACAGGTATTTAAAACTATTTTAGCAAGTCAGGATTATTTTTCTGTGTAGATTTTTAGTAATGAAAGCATGCAGAGATATCTGTGCATAAATATCACTTGCACCAGCTGCCCTAGACACTGACGCTAAATCAGCCCTCTCCCAGGTATCTCATGTACAATGTAAAAGGCGCTATATAGCGCCCGACCCGGCACAGACTCAGGCAGAGGCACGTACTTAAATAAAACTCTTTTATTTCTCTTCAGCCGTGGGGCACGCCTTCCCCGTGTCCCACTGGCCCAACACAGTCCCAAAAGCACTTCAATATATATAGCACAACAAACCACACTTCTTCTCTCCCACCACTCCACCACAAGCTTCGTCCTCCTTCCTCCCAACTCTGGCTCTCTCGAGTGGTGGTGGCTGGCCTTTTTTATACCCCACCCGGAAGCGTTCCAGGTGCTTGATTACCTGGCCCTAATTGACCTTCCGGGTGGGGCTGACGAGTCGACCAGCTGGGCTGGAAAGTCCATGCAGCTCCCCCTGGCGGCCATCCAAGCCCCCAACTAGGCTGTGGAGGACTCCATCTCCCATGGAGCTTTGCGCCCGGTTGGGGAATCAGCGTCCACCAGGGAGGCTGCCACCAAGCGTCCCGGGGGAGGTATTGAGTTGCCCATGGTGGATCCCCCGGAACAGATGCAGCAGGGGCGTCCTTGCCGGGCATGGGACCCGGCTGTCCTTCACAACAGATACACTCAGACATGTTTTTTGTTTTTCTGTTAGCTGTTTCCCTGCAGCTCCAAAATGGAAAACTTCAATAACTCTTCAGAAGACATTCACTTGTACCATGAATTGCAGTTTCCACAAGCAAACCTATTGAAAAAGTAGAACTTCATATTTCAACCTAAATGAGCATATTCAGCAATTGAAAGCATAATTCTATGTTGAATGACAGTGTCTACATTGATAATTGTAATTTTGCCAAGGTCTACCTTAAAGAAAGCCTAAACAGTCAGTGTGTCTCTTACAAAATTCTTACAAACAATCTAAAACTTCTTTGATATTTTTTGCAAAAGAGTTTGAAATGTGTCACAGTTTTTCTTGGATGTAATTACATCCCATCAAGAGCCCATCAAGAGTCTACTGAAAACTGAGGTATGAAAAAGGCCTAAAAGCAGGTACAGCATGAAGGCTATGTAGTCATCCATGGAACAAAGCACCAAAAAATCAAACATTTTATTGATTTTATACTCAAGGCTTCCAGCCATGATAATTGGAGGTACTCTAAGTTTGACAAATGGACAGTGGGAGAGTTGAAGTGGCCAAGTAGAGAATGGATTCGGGTTTGAACAGAGCAGTGTGGAGTTGACATGCACTTTGATTTTTAGCTCTAGTTTAAGCTCTTAAAACAAACAGCAGTTAAGGCACAGAGGAAGGCATCACATCCATGGAATAAGAGTCACTGGTACAACATGAAGATTGGTGTGTTGCTTGTGCATTGCTGAGTTCTTCATTTGTGTCCAGATGGCTTGATTCTGAGAAAGGACAATAACAAACTGGATGGATTGATTGAATTCCAACAGAAAATTACACATGAATATTAAACCAATGTGATAGAAAGACTGACATTGATCAGCAGGATTAGGTGGCTACTCTATTTATTCTCTTATTAAAGTATCTTTTGCAAAACTGAGTCAATGATTCAGTTGTCGAGGATGCTCCTTTTTCCCTCTGTTTCTGTCTGTAATCAGGATATTTGAACACATTGTTGGTCCCATCCAAGATCTTGTGCTTGACCTTCAGCTCTATCTCGTTTTATAGCTTATCATGTACGTCTACATGTGAGAAGAACCTTGTCTTACAGTTCAGAAATGATCCTTCTGTGGTATCTGTAGAGATATTATGAACTTCCTAGTACCAGATGAAATTATTTTATGTCTGTTTATAAAGTACAAAATATAACCATGTGTTGTCATCAGTGGATCTCCCTCAGGGCTCCTCTAAGGTACGTAGTGCTACCCCAGGATGACATGGGGCACTGGCGCTAGTCATGTCCTCTCCTTTTTCCTACACAGCACTGAGAAGATGCCCAGTGAAGACACCTGACCCCGCCTCTTCCGGTCTTCCACCTATAAATCACAGGATCGACAGAATGAGGCGTCACTCTGTGAGCAGAGCACACCACAGGATGGAGCTCATGCATAGCTGACCTTTCAGAAGAAATCCTAACCATGAAGCCTGTATTTGCCTCTTCTTTTTGTGTCTGTTGTTACTGCCTTCTGCACCTGAGAGCACTTGCACTTTTTTGTTTGATTTCTTGAAAAAGTAAATGGGGATGACCGGGATTGCACCCCCACATTAATTGAACTGGTTTGTGTTTCCTCACTCAACCACAGGGTAAGTGTGAGAATATAACAAAAAATGACATACATTACCGCAACACCAATATAAGCATAAATCAGAGTGGTGTACTGATTATCACTACATGCTCTTCACAGACCGGGTCAGGTCAGGTTGGGTTGCATGTACTGGTACAGTGCATTGCTGCACCCACTACACAAAAAATCAACTCAGGATCCTGGTTGGCAACCCCCCAGGCAGACATGCGGTCCAGTCCCATCCTCTGGAAATGACCCTCTATCTTCCACAGCCAGGTGTTACGTGGGCAACCCCTTGGCCTGGTCCAGCCACTCGGGTCCCCAACAATGAGGATCTTACGAGCTGGATCACCACATGGCCATAGTGCCATAACCCACAGATCCAGATGTTTTTTTTAAATGAACTACTCTGACCAGTAGGCTTCTGTTACTGGTTATTCATTTTTTGTCTGACCTCCAATATTGAGAATGTCACTTGTTACTCTTCTCTGAAGCTGTGTAGTCATCACATTAACTTCAGAATAACTTGCCGATCACCTCAAGGCTTCTTCAGAGTTCACTGACTTAAGCCTGGTGGACAGTGGTGAGTAGGCCTGTAGGAAGAATGCTTGGGGCACCCTGCCCTGATATGAATGCCAGCATGCAGCATGTCGGAAGCTTTTCTTTTTATTAAATTATCCTCAATTAATCACAGCAGTGGAGAACAAAGCAGGGTCATGAAATGATTAGATCAAGGTTATATCCTTGAAAAGAAATCTCTGCAGATCATCAAACCACAGTTAGTGACTCTTCCTCTTCCTAATGACTGCTTTTCACACAATTTCTGGTCTTTCACTGCATTCTTCTCCTCAGTCTGTGTTTCCTTTTAAGTCACACACCTAATGAAGGTTACACAGCCTAAGCATTATGTCTTGAACCTTCTTTTATAGTTTTTCTTGTTTTTCACTATTGTTTTCTGTAAAGTGAAATAGTGTATTTTGTCATTTTTGGGTGGAAGAAATTATACAGCTACTTTGATGCCTACATTCCTCCATGTGAGTTGTACAGTGGAAAGTACAGGGGGATTCTAGTGGGTGGGGCTACTCACGTAATAATGAAGTGATAGAAACAAAATAAATACAGTGCATACAGTGCATCTGGAAAGTATTCACAGTGCATCACTTTTTCCACCTTTTGTTATGTTACAGCCTTATTCCAAAATGGATTAAATTCATTTTTTCCTCAGAATTCTACACACAACACCCCATAATGACAACGTGAAAAAGTTTATTTGAGGTTTTTGCAAATTTATTAAAAATAAAAAAATTGAGAAAGCACATGTACATAAGTATTCACAGCCATTGCCGTGAAGCCTGAAATTGAGCTCAGGTACATCCTGTTTCCCCTGATCATCCTTGAGATGTTTCTGCAGTTTAATTGGAGTCCACCTGTGGTAAATTCAGTTGACTGGACAGGATTTGGAAAGGCACACACCTGTCTATATAAGGTCCCACAGTTGACAGTTCGTGTCAGAGCACAAACCAAGCATGAAGTCAAAGGAATTGTCTGTAGACCTCTGAGACAGGATTGTCTCGAGGCACAAATCTGGGGAAGGTTACAGAAAAATTTCTGCTGCTTTGAAGGTCCCAATGAGCACAGTGGCCTCCATCATCCATAAGTGGAAGAAGTTCAAAACCACCAGGACTCTTCCTAGAGCTGGCCAGCCATCTAAACTGAGCGATCGGGGGAGAAGGGCCTTAGTCAGGGAGGTGACCAAGAACCCGGTGGTCACTATGTCAGAGCTCCAGAGGTCCTCTGTGGAGAGAGGAGAACCTTTCAGAAGGACAACCATCTCTGCAGCAATCCACCAATCAGGCCTGTATGGTAGAGTGGCCAGATGGAAGCCACACCTTAGTAAAAGGCACATGGCAGCCCGCCTGGAGTTTGCCAAAAGGCACCTGAAGGACTCTCAGACCATGAGAAAGAAAATTCTCTGGTCTGATAAGACAAAGATTGAACTCTTTGGTGTGAATGCCAGGCATCACGTTTGGAGGAAACCTGGCACCATCCCTACAGTGAAGCATGGTGGTGGCAGCATCATGCTGTGGGGATGTTTTTCAGCGGCAGGAACTGGGAGACTAGTCAGGATAAAGGGAAAGATGACTGCAGCAATGTACAGAGACATCCTGGATGAAAATCTGCTCCAGAGCGCTCTTGACCTCAGACTGGGGCGACGGTTCATCTTTCAGCAGGACAACGACCCTAAGCACACAGCCAAGATATCAAAGGAGTGGCTTCAGGACAACTCTGTGAATGTCCTTGAAGTGGCCCAGCCAGAGCCCAGACTTGAATCCGATTGAACATCTCTGGAGAGATCTTAAAATGGCTGTGCACCGACGCTTCCCATCCAACCTGATGGAGCTTGAGAGGTGCTGCAAAGAGGAATGGGCGAAACTGGCCAAGGATAGGTGTGCCAAGCTTGTGGCATCATATTCAACAAGACTTGAGGCTGTAATTGCTGCCAAAGGTGCATCGACAAAGTATTGAGCAAAGGCTGTGAATACTTATGTACATGGGATTTCTCAGTTTTTTTATTTTTAATAAATTTGCAAAAATCTCAAGTAAACTTTTTTTCACATTGTCATTATGGGATGTTATGTGTAGAATTCTGAGGAAAAAAATGAATTTAATCCATTTTGGAATAAGGCTGTAACATAACAAAAGGTGGAAAAAGTGATGCGCTGTGAATACTTTCTGGATGCACTGTATCTTGATAGATGTTTAAACGATCCAATCACATTTGGTGTTGGAAATGGTCGTCTTCTTCTTGCAAACACAGATCGTCACGGCACTCCTTATTGGCAAAGGTATTCGTAAGCATTGTAGAGGTGATAGCAGCAATTTCCGGCTCAATGTTTTGCTGTAATTGTTCCAGTGTATGTGACTTGTTCTTGTACACTTTTTCTTTCAGTGCTCCCCAAAGGAAGAAATCTGGAGGCAACAGGTCCAGGAAACGAAGTGGCCATAGTCCCTTTGAAATGACCCGATTGCCAAAAAATGATTCAATTTGTTCCATGCTGTGAGGTGCCTTATTACAGGTTGCCCTCGTCTTGCTTGAAATAACCTCTATTGATCTCACAGTCATCCAGTTTGTTCACAAATACGTTTGTACATTTATCCAGGAATACTGTTGCTTCATTATTAAGACAGTTATATATCATGTGTCCTGCCCATTAGAATCACCCTGTACTATTGCCTTACATATCCACCATTTTGGGTTCAGATTCGATGCCTGAACTTTGCCTGTGTGGAGTATGCATACTGTTGCTGTGTCTAGGTTGTGAACTTTCCTTCCATATCTCCGCAGATTTTACAGTGAGCTGAATTGGTGAGATTTATTTCTAGTCGGATTAACTACTGCATTGCGTTATTCACTGACTATTCTAATCATTCTTCAATTCAAAATGTTGTTGCAAGAATTATTACATGAACCAGAAAATACAAACACCTAACACCAGTTCTTAAATCTTTACACTGGCTCCCAGTTTAGCTTAGGGCTGATTTCAAACCTTTTCCAGCTTTTAACATTTAAAGCCTTAATTGGCCAAGGCCTTGCTTACTTATCTGAACTTACCATTACTTACAAAACCAGAGTGCACATTGAGATCTAAAGATGCTGGCCTGCTTAAGATTCCAAGAATTAATAAAATTACAGTGGGAGGTTGTGCTTTTAGTTACAAGGCCCTAACATTGTGGAATGGTTTGGCTTCTAATATAAGAGATACCCCTTCAGTCTCAGCTTTTAAATCGAACTGAATACTCATGACTTTAGTCTAGCACACCCTGCCTATAGCTGCTGATTAGTTGTGCATACTGCATTTTGATTTGTTAGTCATTTGTACACAAATATGAGTAATACGATATTTATAAACTGTTACTTACCCTATTCTGTGTTGTTTCTCTACTTGGTATCTGGATATGGCACTTGGTACCACTGTTCTTTTGCCAGGCTGCTCTTCTGCATATGGCAAGGCAATCTTGGATAAAGAAGCTTTGAAAATGACATAAGACATCCATTTTAGAGTCACAGGCCCAAAGCCTATGTGGGCAACAATGACCACAGTCAGGAACAAATCCAGGGAAGAAATGCAGTCCATTACAGTGCACATTTGCTCACATGGGGCCGAGTCAGACACACCTACAAACCCCTCATGTACTTCTCTGGGGATGAGGGAATAAAACTCAAGTACCTGGATGAAAGCCCCAAGAGAGACAGAGAGGATTAGACAGAGAAAGTGAATTCCAGAAGATTGCGGGTTGAATGGGGGAGACTAGCAACACTGGACAAAGACGTTTGTCAGGAGCACAAAGAAAGGACACGTTTAGCAAATGTCTCTTTGGCCTAACTTGGGTTTCTACAAATTAGTAAACATTCTTCAGTTGGTGTTTTTGTATAGTCCTTCCTTATTTTAATGTGTAATTACATAGGAATTGTTTTGTTCTCAAGGGATAGTCTCTGGTTGTAATTTTTCAATGTACAGTAGCATTCTAAGAGCTTACAAGCTGATGGGAGCCATCTGACTTGAGGGGCCAGGGCAGCAGACTGGCAGTTTAAGTACTGAGTGGCAGAATGAGGCCAGTTATCTGGAATGACAGCAACTGCTCCAGAAGGACCCCGTCGTTTCAAAAGTTATTTTAAGGGGGGTTTGGGAGATTTAAACAGGAGTTCTACACTTACTGCATTAGTACAGTCTAGCCATCAGGATGGACCAATGAAGAGGGGCACTTTGGTGGCTGGTGGGGAGCTGACATGCAGAAGAGCAGATCAAGAAGGAGCCACACAGCTGGAGGGAGCTTGGAGGACAAGCATGTTATGGAGAAGCTTAGGAGGCACCAGGAGGTTTAGGTACAACAAGAACAACATTCTGGAGTGAAAATCATGAAAGGTGGAAGGAGTGTGAGCACGATTGAGGAAAATGAAGAGAGGCAGTGCAACTTATGGCATATTGGATGTATTGACTATCAGTGTAAATGCTTTGAACTTACAAGTACCCCATGCCAAAGTACTGTTGAGTTCTTAAAGGTTCAAGTAAAGAGAGGCTAGAAACAAACATTGTGTATGTAAAGTGCTGTCACCAACAATCCAAAGTGAATGTGACCCACCCATGGTCTAAGAGAGGCAACAACAACAGCAGCAATTTATTTCTTGCAAGCCCATAATCATACAAGGACTGCCTCAATAGGCTTTAACAGGCCCTGTTTTTAATAGCTCCCCCAGCCTTGACTCTGAAACAAAACAAGAAAAACTCACAAAAAATATTTATAGAAAAAAAAAAATGGGAATAAAGAGAACATGCAAACTCCACACCTGCAGTGATTGAATTTGGGTTTAGAGAGACTCTGCTGGAGACATGAGGGAGCTGTGTAAATCGCTGTGTAGTCGTTCCTCCCTTAAAACTCTTTTCTTGAGTTCCAGGTCACCATCTGCATGGTATTTGCTTCTTCTGACATCCTAAGCAATTTACATTTTGGCACATGAAAATTCTGGTGTGGCCATTTGGACCTGGAAAAGATATACTTCTCAGAAGGCATTCTGAGAAGGTGTGCAGAGTGTAAGTGTTTGTGGTGGCATGAGTGTGAATGCGAGTGTAAGTGAGAGACAGAGAAACACAGAGGTGATGAATCATTTAAAAAGCAGAACTTAGGAGACCTGCTCCTTTGCTTAACCTCACTAGCATTACACTAGAGTGTCATTTGGGCTGTGAAAAGAGTACTAAAATCATTAGTCCCGAGTGTCACCGGGGCAACTGTATAGACGCTTTTCATGTAAGCATTAGACCTGAGGATTACTTGGGATGTAAAAGTGCTAACAGCGTTAGTCCTGAGCATTACTCAGGCATCAGCATAGGGTGTGTCTTACGTAATTGTCATGCCTGCATGTTACCCGGGCTACAGTGTAGATGTTTCTTCTCTAAGCCTCATAATCACATCTTGTAAGAAACGTTTTTCAGCAGCCCAGGTGTTACCAGCTCTTGACAGCAATATGTGCAGTGATGACAATGTGAATGTGTCTTCAGGCAGTGAAACTGAAACGGACAGTGAAACTGAAAGCGGTTTTGATGAATCTGAAAGTGACACTAGCATTTGGGATTCTAGTGACTCTACACTGTAACAAATAATGTGTTAAAAGTACTTAAAAAAATAAGACAACCCGGGGTTTGTTTCCTGCTTTGCGCCCTGTGTTGGCTGGGATTGGCTCCAGCAGACCCCCGTGACCCTGTAGTTAGGATATAGCGGGTTGGATAATGGATGGATGGATGGATTTTTAAGTAGATTTAATATATTGCACTATTGAGTAAACTTAATTTATTAATTTAGTCAAATTTACCTAAAATAGAAGAGTTTGGTTAAATATAAGTAGTTAAATATTTTTATTTTACTCCAGTTTTCATTTGAATTACACAAAAAAAATGAGTAATAATGCAACATACTGTGCTGGACAGTAATGACTGTATAACAAATAAATGCTAAAATTGCATATATCTTTATTTATTTGAACATAGCCAGATAGTCACAACAATGGAGTTAAATTTTCAAATGAAAATGAAATCAAATGTCTGAGGATAATTTTTACTGAATGACTGATATTCAGATATCAATGCCCATTTTCCTTTGTTTTTTACTTACACAAAAAGTATATCTCAATGAAGTAATATCCCAGGAATGAGAGGTAAACAGGAAGGAAATGTAGAGAGTGAAATGAGTTAAATCCTGCGGTAGATGCCACTCTTAAAACACCTCCTGCATTTACACACGCATATCCAGTTAAATGAATGGCCGCCTTTTCCACTATTACTATCAGTATGCGATAGTGAAAATCATGAAATAAAATAGGACGTAGTTTTATGTTTTTTTTCATCACTAAATAAATCACAGTGTTAAAAATTAACCAGAAAATGTTACCTATGCAAAACACTAATTAAATAAGAGGTCAAATAATACCATGACGGTTAGGCAAACATCTTTTTATGTTGTTTACAGATCGTAGTTTAGGACAAACATCATATCATTCTCAAACCTATCTCAAAGTGTCATTTTCTTTTTTTGTGTAAAATAGTAGTTTTAGATGATAAAAAATATATCTGAACGAGAAATCTGTTTGCTTTTTAAAGCAAATCAATGAGGTAGGTTGTAAACATGATGCTACCTTGCGCGCCATGTTTCCCACATGAAGGAAAAGGTTTTATGAAAACAACAACTGCTTACGTCTGTAACTAACAAAATGAAACACTAGTTATTCATTACGGAATTAATATGCTTTATTCTTACACATTCGCAGAAAAATAGCTCTTATAATGAATAAAAGTTACAGCTGAATGTGTTGTTGTAAAGACCAAGAAATTCAAAGTGAGAGGAAGTGCAGTGTCATTAAATTTGACTTAACTTAAATGTGTTCAGTTCACAGTATAGTTTTTTATTTAGAATAAGTTATAAAAAATGCTTACATTTTAAGAAAAATAATAAGTTAAATTTATTCTTAATTTTTTTATTGCATTAGAATTAAATAATCAGTAAAATGGGTAAAACCCATTTTTATTAATTAAAGTAATGATTATTTTGCGTATAGTTAGCTATTTTGTGTTATTATGTTTCACACATGCAAGATTTATTTCTTACATAAACAGCACCACCTCGTTTTGATTTCATAGGACAACCAGGAATAAAAATGAACGTTGACAGCCAAGATCCATTTATTTACTTGAAGTCATTCCTTGATGATGATATAATGAAAAGAATTGTTGTTGAGACAAATGCTGAACTGCGCCGGGTAAATGACCGTACGCCTAAGCAGTTTTGCCATTCAAAAATGTAATTCACAAAAGACATATTTTGACTGACTGTACGGTATTAGCATCATTTTTATTATAATTATTCCTTTCATATTATTATTATGACTATTATTATTATACTTATTACACTTCTGACTTTGTACTTTTAATGTTTTAGACGTTTTGCAGTAGAAAGATGAGATTTAATAAAAATGTAATTTTTCAAGCAAATAATGCATTGCTTTTAACATGTTTTTTTTTTTTTAGAAAATACGTAATACTAAGGATGTAAAATCCACTGGCCTCTGTAGGTGGCTGCTATTTTCAGGAAGGATCTTGGCTTGGATCAGCTCACAGAGCTGAGCCTCAGTGCCCACAAGGTTTGTGGTCACCTCTCTTTTTCCAAGGCCCTTCTCCCTGGATTGCTTAGTTTGGCTGGGCAGCCAGCTCTAGGAATAGTCATGGTGGTTGTTCCAAACTTCTTCCATTTAAGAACTATAGAGGTAACTGTGCTTTTGGTAACATTCAATGCTAGAGACATTTTTTTCTTGCTTTCCCCAGATCTCTGCCTCAACACAATCCTGTCTCTAAGCTCTGCAGGCAGTTCCTTTGACCTCTTGGCTGGGTTTTTGCTCAGCATGGAACCTTCTATAGACAAGTGTGTCCCTTTTCTAATCATGTTCAATCAATTGAATTGACCACTGGTGGACTCCAAACAAGGTGTAGAAACATATCAATGATGTGAATTGGTAACATGAATAGGATGCGCCTGAGCCCGTTTTCTATTGTCATAGCAAATACATGTGTCAATGAAATACTTCAGTTGTTTTAGTTTTAATAAATTTGCAAAAATTCCTAAAAACCTGTTTTTGCGTTATCATTCTTGGGTATTGAGTGTTGTTTGATGAAGGAAAAAAAATAACTGATTTTAACAAACTGTGAAAAAAGTGAAGCACTCTGAATATTTTCTGAAGGCACTATAAATGCTGCAGCTCAATATTCCTATACACCTAAGTGTAAAGTACATCACTCAAAACACTAAACTTTAAATAAGAATAACCCTTTTTCTGAAATATGACATCTTAATTGGATCTCTACTTCACTCTGTTTTGCTTCATCCTTGTGCTCCAGATGCCTGAATGACAGCTTGTTATGGCCCTTGCTGATCCTGACTATATTATCATCTTATGTTTTACTTTTCCTCTGCTGCTCATGGAGCAAGACGTGATTTTTTTTTCTTCAGATGGACAAAGATTGGAGAGGAGAGATGTAATTATTTGTCTACTCCACAAGGCTTGTTCTCGCCTGGGCAAAGCTGGCAGCACTAGGATCTGTTTTATGATCTCTCCAGCACTGTTAATGGGTAAACTCAGAGATATGGAGGTGGATGAGCCTGTGGTGTCCTGGTAATGGACCATCTGTCAGACAGACCACAGTTTGTGTGTGAGCAACACAAGGAACAGGCCTGTCTCCTTTCTCCTTCACTCTGTACACCTCAGACTATAAATATAATACCAGGGACCTCATGTATAAACGGTGCGTATGCACAAAAATGTTGGGTACGCCCATTTCCACCCTCACATTGCGATGTATAAAAACTAAACACGACAGCTCAATCCCTTGCATACGCAAGTTCTCCGCTCGGTTTTGCAAGCTGGTGGCACCCAGCATCAAAGCAGTGCTACTGTTCCTGTGTGGTTTCCCTTTATTTTTTAGATTCACATCCCTGACTCTGCTTTATCAAATACACTGAAATTAACTGCATATCATTTATTAGTTTAAGGCATCTGATTGTGATCAAACCGTAAACATATAAATGTGCACAGAATGGCCAAACTATTCCAAATACTACAGCTGCATTGGTGTTGTTGTGCACCACTCAGAGTATTTTAACCCACTGTATCTGAATGTGATATCATAGCTACACAGCAGCTGATCGGAAGGCTCTATGGCAGATTGTATCAAGAGGGGGGAGAAATATCGGAATAGAGCTTCAAGCACATGCTGCCTCAGCCATGTGCACAGTCTATTTGAACTTCTCCCATTCAAAACGCTTCAGAGCCTTTTCTGTACGGACCTCGCGGTTCAGAAACAGTTTCATCCCAAGAGCTATAAACACACTCAATCAGTCCATCAAGTGCTCCTTTTAGAACTGTTTACCTCACTGTAAACTTGCATTACAGTTGTAATATTGCACAACTTTTGCCACTAATGCTTTCATATTGTATATTTATCACTGTTTTTATCCTATTATTATTATTATTGTTGTTGTTGTTGTTATTTTACCATTTTATAGGCACATTGAATCTCATTGTACCATACAATAACAATAAAGGAATTCAATTCAATTGAGAGCGTGTATTTACAGATGATGACGACTGGCTTCTAAGTCGATTTAGCTATCTTTGTGCAGCTCTTGATATCATTTTAAAGATGAAATACATTAAAGTATATATATTACATTATACAGATACATTTTAAACTTCATTTAAATAATGTATATTGTTAATGATTGTGAGTTAGTTAGTGTTGATGATATGTGAGGACTCAGTGGGCAACGTCAGCGATGAGCTGGCGCCCCATTCAGGGATTGCTCCTGCCTCGCGCTGTATGCATGTTGGGACTGGCGCGACTCTGGATGGATAGATGGATGGAATAATTAAGCATGTACTACAAAGATATTTCAATGTTCCTTAAAAGTTTTGAAGAATCTGCGTTCTAAGCTTACAGATGGCTTGACATTAATTAAAGAGCTGATTGTTTGGCGATTGGTTATTTGGAGAAAGAAAAGAAAGGCCAGGAATCAGGGGTTAGTACATTTGAAAGAGACAGTACTGCTGCAATAAATCATTTTATTAAGGGTCATGCACGGAGCAGCAAGCATCTTGAGAGACGCAGGAACAATCTCTTGATGGGGTGTCAGCTCACCGCTACCACTGCGCCAACGTGCCTCAATGTTTTATCTTCTTCTTCTTCTTCTTCTTTCAGCTACTCCTGTTAGGGGTTGCCACAGTGGAACATCCTCTTCCATATCTTTCTGTCCTCTGCATCTTGTTCCATTATACCCATCACCTGCCTGTCCTCTCTCACCACATCCATAAACCTTCTCTTAGGCCTTCCTCTTTTCCTCTTCTCTGGCAGCTCTATCCTTAGCATCCTTCTCCCAATATACTCAGCATCTCTTCTCTGCACATGTCCAAACAAATGCAAGCTCGCCTCTCTGACTTTGTCTTCCAACCGTCCAACTTGAGCAGACCCTCTAATGTCCTCATTTCTAATCCTATCCATCCTCGTCACACCAATGCGAATCTTAGCATCTTTAACTCTGCCACCTCCAGCTCTGTCTCCTGCTTTCTGGTCAGTGCCACCGTCTCCAACCCATATAATATAGCTGGCCTCACTACCATCCTGTAGACCTTCCCTTTCACTCTTGCTGATACCCGTCTGTCACAAATCACTCCTGACACTCTTCTCCACCCATTCTACCCTGCCTGTACTCTTTTTTTCACCTCTCTTCCACAATCCCCATTGCTCTGTACTGTTGATCCCAAGTATTTAAACTCATCCACCTTTGCCAACTCTACTCCCTGCATCCTCACCATTCCTACTGACCTTCATTCCTCTCCTCTCCAGAGCATATCTCCACCTCTCCAGGGTCTCTTCAACCTGACTCTCGCTACAGATCACAGTGTCATCAGCAAACACCATAGTCCACGGGGACTCCTGTCTAATCTTGTCTATTAACCTGTCCATCACCATTGCAAATAAGAAAGGGCTCAGAGCCGATCCCTGATGTAATCCCACCTCCACCTTCAATGCATCCATCACTCCTACCGCAGACCTCACCACTGTCACACTTCCCTCGTACAACTCCTGTACAACTCTTACGTACTTCTCTGCCACTCCCGACTTCTTCATACAATACCACAGCTCCTCTCAAGGCACCCTGTCATATGCTTTCTCCAGGTCCACAAAGACGCAATGCAACTCCTTCTGGCCTTCTCTATACTTCTCCATCAACATCCTCAGAGCAAACATCGAATTTGTGGTGCTCTTTCTTGGCATGAAATCATACTGCTGCTCACTAATCATCACCTCACTTCTTAACCTAGCTTCCACTACTCTTTCCCATAACTTCATGCTGTGGCTCATCAATTTTATCCTCCTGTAATTATTACAATCCTGCACATCCCCCTTATTCTTAAATATCGGCATCAGTACACTTCTTCTCCACTCCTCAGGCATCCTCACACTTTCCAAGATTCCATTTAACAATCTGGTTAAAAACTCCACTGCCATCTCTCCTAAACACCTCCATGCTTCCACAGGTATGTCATCTCGACCAATGGCATTTCCATTTTTCATCCTTTTCATAGCTGTCCTTACTTTCTCCTTGCTAATCTGTTATACTTCCTGATTCACTATCTCCACATCATCCAACCTCTTCTCTCTCTCATTCTCTTCATTCATTAGCCTCTCAAAGTACTCTTTCCATCTGCTCAACACACCCTCCTCACTTGTGAGTACGTTTCCATCTTTATCCTTTATCACCCTAACCTGCTGCACATCTTTCCCAGCTCGGTCCCTCTGTAGAGCCAATCGGTACAGGTCCTTTTCTCCCTCCTTACTGTCCAACCTTTCATACAACTCATCGTACGCCTTTTCGTTAGTCTTCGCCACCTCTCTCTTCACCTTGCGCCTTATCTCCTTCTACTCTTGTCTACTTTCTGCATCTCCCTAACTATCTCAGTTCTTCTTCGCCATCTTCTTCCTCAGTATACTCTCCTGTACTTCCTCATTCCACCACCAGGTTCCCTTTTCCTCCTTCCTCTGTCCAGATGTCACGCCAAGCACCCTTATTACTGTCACCCTTATTACTTCTGCTGTAGTTTCCCAACTGGTAATTCTTCACTACAACCCAATGCCTGTCTCACCTTCTCCATAAACTCAACCTTGTAGTCTTCCTTTTTCAACTCCCACCATTTGATCCGTGGCTATGCTCTCACTCTATTCCTCTTCTTGATCTCCAACGTCATCCTACAGACCAGCATCCTATGCTGCTTAACTACACTTTCCCTTGCCACCACTTTGCAGTCTTCAATCTCCTTCAGATTGACTTTTCTGCATAGGATGTAATCTACCTGTGTGCATTTTCCTCCACTCTTATACGTAACCCTATGTTCCTCCCTCTTCTTAAAATACGTATTCACCACAGCCATGTCCATCCTTTTGGCAAAATCCACTATCATCTGACCTTCTTCATTCCTCTCCTTGACACCATACCTATCCATCACCTCCTCATCTCCTCTGTTCCCTTTACCAACATATCCATTGAAATCCACTCCAATCACCACTTTCTGTCCCTTGGGTACACTGTTCATCACTTCATCCAACTCACTCCAATAATATTCTTTCTCAATTTTTTCAAAGAAGTATCAGGCGTGCTAATTGATAATGTTCTTGACATAGTAAATTCGTCATTAGATACGGGGGTCTTCCCAGACTGTCTTAATATTGCTGTAGTTAAACCCCTACTTAAGAAAAATAACCTCGACCCCTCTGCTCTTGAAAATTTTAGACCCATCTCTAACCTGCCTTTCTTAAGTAAAAGAAGGCAGTCATCATACAGTTAAATTAGCACCTTAATAAACATGCTATTCTTGATAAATTTCAGTCAGGTTTTAGAACAAATCACAGCACAGAAACTGCACTCGTTAAAGTAGTAAATGATTTGTGGGTAAATGCAGACAGAAGCCATTTATCTGTTCTCATCCTCTTAGGTCTGAGTGCCGCATTTGACACCATTGATCATAATATTCTTAAGAATCGCCTTAGTCAATGGGTGGGCCTCTCTGGCAGCGTCTTAAATTGGTTTGAATCCTACCTGGCAGGGAGAAAATTCTTCGTTAGTTGTGGTAATTACAACTCAAAGACACATGATATCCTATATGATGTTCCACAAGGCTCTATCCTGGGTCCGCTGCTCTACTCAATCTACATGCTTCCATTAGGTCAGATTATCTCAGGGCACAACGTGAGCTACCACAGCTATGCTGATGACACACAGCTATATTTATCAATAGGGCCTGATGACCCCGAATCTCTTGATTCACTAATGCAATGTCTGACTTGTATTTCAGAATGGATGAATAGTAACGTTCTCAAGTTAAATAAAGAGAAAATTGAAATCTTGGTGATTGGCAATAAGGCTATTAGAAATAAACTGGAAGCATTAGGATTAAAAGTCAAAACGGAGGTAAAAAGCTTAGGGGTAACTGTTGACTGTAATCTAAATTTTAAATCGCATATTAATCAGATCACTAGGACAGCATTTTTTCACTTAAGAAACATAGCAAAAGTTAGACCTCTTATATCATTGAAAGATGCTGAGAAATTAGTTCATGCATTTGTTTTCAGTCGACTAGATTACTGTAACGCACTCCTCTCAGGACTACCCAAAAAAGACATAAATCGTTTGCAACTAGTGCAGAATGCAGCTGCTAGAATCCTTAAAAGGAAAAGAAAATCTGAGCACATTTTTCCAGTTTTGATGTCACTACACTGGTTACCTGTGTCATTCAGGATTGACTTTAAAATTCTGCTTATGGTTTATAAAGCCTTAAATAATCTCGCCCCATCCTATATATCGGAATGTCTGACGTATTATATTCCAAATTGCAACCTCAGATCCTCAACTGAGTGTCTCCTTAGAATTCCAAGAGCAAAACTTAAAGAAAGTGGTGAGGCGGCCTTTTGCTATTATGCACCTAAAATCTGGAATAGCCTGCCAGTAGGAATTCGCCAGGCTAATACAGTGGAGCACTTTAAAAAACTGCTGAAAACACATTACTTTAACATGGCCTTCTCATAACTTCACTGTAATTTAAATCCTGATACTCTGTATATCCAATTCATTATAATAACCGTTCATGGTGGCTCTAAAATCTGTACTAACCCCTACTCTCTCTTCTGTTTCCTTTTCCAGTGTCCTTTTGGTGGTGGCTTGCGCAACCACCATCTACTCTAAGTACCGTGATGTTCCAAAAATGATGGATGGATTAAAAGCCAGAAGTCTGTATGACCATCAGCATCAAGTGACTCCGTGAGAACCCTAACTACAAAGAGGATTATTTCATTTATGTTAGGTAGAATGCCCAGAGGGGACTGGGCGGTCTCGTGGCCTGGAACCCCTGCAGATTTTATTTTTTTCTCCAGCTTTCTGGAGTTTTTTTTTTTTTTTCTGTCCACCCTGGTTATCGGACCTTACTCCTTTTCTATGTTAACTAATGTTGCCTTATTTTAATTTCTTATTTTGTCTTTTATTTTTCTTTTCTTCATTATGTAAAGCACTTTGAGCTACTTTTTGTATGAAAATGTGCTATATAAATAAATGTTGTTGTTGTTGTTTCTCACCCATTGCACAACCAACTTGTGGGGCATATGCACTAACAACATTCATCATCACACCTCCAATTTCCAGCTTCATAATCATTACTCTGCCTGACACTGTTTTCACCTCCAAAACACTCTTGACATTCTGTTCCTTCAGAACAACCCCTGTGCCACTTCTCCTCCCATCCATACCATGACAGAAAAATTTGAATCCACCTCCAATCCACCTGGCCTTACTCCCCTTCAATTTAGTCTTTTGCATTCACAATATATCAACCTTCCTTCTCTCCATCATATCTGCTAACTCTCTCCCCTTACCAGTCATACTGCCAACATTCAAAGTTCCTACCCTCAGTTCCACTCTCTTTACTTTCCTCCTCTCCTCCTGCCTCCAGACTCATCTCCCCCCTCCTCTTCTCTTTCTTATTCTCTTTCTTCTTCGGCCAACAGTAGCCCAATTTCCGCACTTGTATGACTGTGTAGTGTCAATATGCACTTGCTTTACACAAAACAAAAACAAAACACTTGTATGACTGTGTTATGCAAGTGCATATTAATTTATTCTTATTTACTGTTTTTGGTATGCCATTTACTCATTCCTGTTTTCATCTATTTGTAATTTGTTTTTCTTTTTTTAAAACATTTCTCTTTGACCTCTTGTACAGCACTTTGTGCTAGGTTCTTTGTATGACAAAAGTGGTATAGAAATAAACATTTAATTTATTTTGATTTAGTTTGATAAAAGTTCATTTTTGTTACCATCTTGTTTCATGTCTTTATGTGATGTTCTATGCAGTGTCACATGACTGCTTCTTCACTGGATGTGACTCTACAAATAGGGCGGCAGTCATAACTCTTGCTGGCCCTCAGTAGATGAATCCACACCTCGTATTTCTCAGTAAAGTTTGTTTGTTTTTCAAATTGGTCCTAGTGTTTCAAGTTTTTTTTTCGACTTTTGAATGAGGTTTGGTCCCTTTAATTTTGCTTATCAGGTGTGGACCCTCAGGGGGTTTACCAGCCACCCAAACCCTGACACAGACAGACATGGGACACAAGTGTAAACACACGCTTTTATTGTATTTTTTATTTTTCCAGTGGGAAACACCTTCCCCTGTTTCCCGCGTATACAACACAGTCAGAGCACAAGTACAGTCCAGCACCAACCTCTCTTCCTTCTCTCTTTTCTTCTCTTTCTTCCCCTCCACTCCTTCTGGCAAGCTTCATCTTCTCCCACCCGACTCTGACTCTTGGATTAGTGGCCGCTGGCTTCTTTTATAAGGCACCCGGAGGTGATCCAGGTGCTTGTTGACTTACTTCTGGCAGCACTTCCGGGTGTGGCGGAGGTGCAGCAATTAAGGGCTCAGCAGCAGCTGCAGCATCCCGGAACCCACGGAACCCAACAGGGCTGCACCAAACTCCAACTCCCATGAAGCCCTGCGGGAGTCCGAGGCACCGCTTCAACCCAGGGGGGCTGCCACCTAGCGCCCTGGGGGGAGGGGAGGATAATGATTTGGATACGCTTCCTCCCCCAGTCCTTCCAGTGAAGAGGCATTGCCGTATTGGTCAAACTTTGTATGTTCTAAAGCAGGAATGTGAAAAATAAAACAAAAAACAAAGATTAAAATCCTGCTTTTGCTTTGTCATTCTGGTGTATTGGGTGTTACTTGGAAAATGAATGTAATGATTTTAGCATAAGGCTGCAGCATAACAAAATGCAAAAAAAGTGAAAAACTGAATTCACTGTATGTATCTGTATGTACTGTATATATCTATTGTCACACATGTGCAATTGGCAGCTGAATAATAGTAATTCCATGCCAGACCAGGGGGGTAGCGAGGTGCACTAACTGTCTCTCTCAATCCTCTGCAGACAACCCACAGGAACTCCTGCACGGTTCCACCCCCACTGATGACGTCACTTCCCAGTTCTGGCCCCACTGATGATGTCACTTCCTGTCACGGCCTTTAAAGCTGCCATCTTTGCAACCTTAATTCAGTTCTGTTTTGGACTCTTGACCTGTGAACATCTCACAATCTGTTTAACCATTTTGCAGCCAGCGTGGCTGCCCCAATCCTTTTGAGGTCTTTCGTCTATTCTTGTGACACTATAGATAGATAGACGGAATGTTATATCAATAGAAATTTATATATATATATATAGTATGTGACACCTCCATAACAGAAAAACCAAGGAAAAGAATAGGCATGCGACATTACCTCCCCCAGAATGCTAGATGGCAGTCCCCTGGGTTGCTGCAGCGCCATGGATTCCCTCAGGGCTTCATGGGAGATGGAGTCCTGGTATTCAGCCCTGCTGAGTTCCATGGGTGCTGTCAGGGGTTACTACTTCATTTGGCTTCTGCCTCAGCCAGAAGTGCTTCCAGACCATGCTAACAGGCCACCAGAAGTACTCCCAGGTTCAGAATAAAAGAAGCCTGCTGCCTTCATTCCAGGAGCCAGAGTCAGGAGGGAGAAGGTGAGAATTACTGGAGTTGGAGAGAAAAAGAGAGAGAGAAAGAAAAGAAAAAAGGGAATTGCTGTGTGCTGTACTTGTGCTTTTGTACTGTGCTTGCTGGTGGGAAACACTTGTGAGGGAAGAATTTCCCATCCATTCATCCATCCTCTTCCGCTTATCCGAGATCAGGTTGCGTGGGCAGCAGCTTGAGCAGAGATGCCCAGGCTTCCCTCTCCCCGACCACTTCTTCTAGCTCTTCCAGGGGAATCCCGAGGCGTTCCCAGGCCAGCCGGGAGACATAGTCCATCCAGCGTGTCCTGGGTCTTCCCCGGGGCCTCCTCCCGATTAGATGTTCCCAGAACACATCACCTGGGAGGCGTCCAGGAGGCATCCTGATCAGATGCCCGAGCCACCTCATCTGACTCCTCTCGATGAGGAGGAGCAGCGGCTCTACTCTGAGCCCCTCCCGGATGACTGAGCTTCTCACCCAGCTGCTTGTATTCATGATCTCGTTCTTTTGGTCACTACCCATAGCTCATGACCATAGGTGATGGTAGAAACATAGATTCACTGGTAAATTGAGAGCTTTGCCTTACGGCTCAGCTCCTTTTTCATCACGACAGACCGATGCAGAGCCCGCATCACTGCGGACGCTGCACCGATCCGCCTGTCGATCTTACGCTCCTTTCTTCCCTCACTCGTGAACAAGGAAGTGTTTCCCACAATGTAATAAAACTTGTGTGCTGCGCTGGACTTGTGCCCTGAGCTGGAGCATCCCCTACAGACTACAATAGGTATTTATTAGTAGTGACATAATTAATTGAACAGTAATAGTTTAAAGCCACTAGGACGCACCAGTTCTCTTCCTCCACCCTTCAATGCATAACAGCTGAAGAGTCAAAAGCTGCAGATTAATTGGCTTTAACATCTGAGACTGCTTTCAAACAAACAGATTTACCCAAGGCCAGCTCTGCTTCACACAAAGATTAAACCCATTGTTGTGTTGCACATTTGTCTGCCTTTTCACGCTTGTTTATTCAGCTGATGTTGGACTTGAAGTACAAATTCTTCTTCTTAGAGCCTGAGTTAAGTGTCTAGAGTCACGATTTTAAAGACACACTGACGTGCATAGAGCCTTCATGCTTTGGCTTTAAATACTCTCAATGAGACTTGCTTTTGTATTGTGATTGTCCTTTTCAATGGATGATCCTTAACTGAACCTTAATTTATTCATCTAACGATTAACTCTAAAGCACTAGATCCAGAAAACAAAATATGTCAGAAATCAATGACACAATAAATTACAGAGCCTTTTCCATTCGATAAAGAAGCAGCACTTGTTATATATGTCATAACACAAAATAAAGCAGATTGCTCAGTTTCCATTGTTGAGGAACAACTCCCACTCCCAACACTTTCTGGGTTTTCATTGATTTTGAAGGCATGTGCACACAACATAAAATTAAAGTGGAAGAGATCAGTGGCGGCGTTTAGGGGTGGCAAGTGGGGTGACCGCCCCAGGCCCTGTGTCTAAGGGGGCCCTGCTTTTGAGGTCCACGTGTCCCATTTGAGCAGATTTGTAAAGTTATATGCTCCAGTATATAAATATATTTGAGATGCTTCTAAGAGGAACTCTTTTAAAATCAATCTTCAGGGTCAAATTCCATACATGTACAGTACAGTACAAAACATTCGAAAGTCCGAATATTAATGCATAAAAACATGTATCGCTTATGATAACTGGCTGACATGACATCAACGTGAGTTATGACTATGACATCCTGCATATACGAGACTCAGAGTATACTTGCAATTTGGGTACTTTTCTAGAAGAATCCCTGCTTATTTCCACGAGACATCGCATTTCGCAGTGTCGTGGTATTGTCATGAATTATGAACTGCACTTTTTAAATAAATTATATTGTTATATTTTGATAAAGTCTGCATGTTATCTTGCAAAAATTTAGCTGAATACTGTAATGAGAAAATCCGGCGTATGTTAACATTACTTTTATTCAATTCACACGTAAGTTTATACAGTCCACATATGCAGGTAACAGCATTTGACGTAACCCAGCCTGGGGTTGGTCAGCCCTAGGCCCCGCACACCGCTAAGGCAACCTCTGGATGGGATGAACTGTTCACCATAACAGATTTAAGTTCCTCCACAGTTGCAAACATTTTTGTCAATTCTTTATGACTCCAAGCTAACAAATGAATGGATAGACTGAATTAGTAGGTTAGTGCCACTTATATTCCAGATTCTCTGCCTTAAACTCATCACTGTCATGACAGGCATCAACTTCTCTTGGTCCTGACCTTGAGAGTGCAGGCCTACAAAATCAATGGATGAATGGTCTCAAGAGCTGGATATCACCAAGAAGAAACTCTCAATGAGACTGCATGGAGGAGCAGACAACATCATCAGATATGTTCACTTAGGGAGAATTCAAAACAGCAGCTACAGATCAGGGAGTCGGAGAAGGTTGTAGACCAGTATGACATGAAGCAGCTGTGCATTTGAGAGGAATCTCTAAAAAGTCAAACAACTCAGATATCTTTATGTTCAGGTTAAATTTCTTCACAATGCAATACTGGTGTTGAACAAAACCAAATAGGTGTAAAAGGAATTGAAGGACAGGATAAATGGTGGGGTATCTTCACAGTAATGGGCAAGCTTATCTCTATAATAAAAAATATCCTGGCACGAGACAAAACTTTTTAGCCTGGGACGAGTTGTGACTTTTTCAGAGAGATACTTTCATGTCCCACGAGATGAGACTTTGTGCCAAGAGATTTAACCACGCCTGGGGTCGGAAATAAAAAATAAAGAGTAGATGACAAAGCAGAATGTCGTAAAGAATTCAAAAACGTTGGTGTGATACACATGCAGAGCAGGTTAGAGATAATGAAAGTACTAAAATTCGAAAGTCTCAAAAAAAATGATAGTAAAGATCGCATTAGCGTAAACAAACAGAAATTATTACTCAGTGAAATAACAGAACAGCAAAAAGAGATTGAATATATTGTTTGGCTTTAAACTTTAAGTCGGAGACTTGTAGATCGTCTAGTTCGTGTTGCCATCAGGGAAAAGTAGTGTTTCTTCCCAATGAAGAGGTATATCCACAAGAATTAAAAGATTTGTTGTTTGGTGAAAGTGAAATCCATATACGCGAGTGGCAGAGACGAGAAGTAGCTGGCGTGTAGCTCAGGCGGAGAGCGGTTGGCAAGCAAAACAAAAGGCAAACAAAGGATGACAAGTTAGTAGGATGGTCTGGGTTAGCTGCAGCTGCCCCACTCCTTTCACCTGGGACTGTCGGTAGTCAAAACTGAGGATGAGGCGGGCATTGAAGACACATAATAAGCAAGAGTAAGATGCTTTTATTTAGACAAAACAAAGTGTTCAGAAAGTGCAGTGCTCCATCATTATAATACATAAACGAATCGAAAATAAAAACAGTGTCTTTAGTGGAGGAGGAGGAAGTTAGGAGCACGTGTTGATACAGCGCATTGCCTGACACATCACATGACAGAGCAACTCTGGATCCCAGATTAGAACCCGAGTGCAGCCATGCAACAGGTGACACCTCAGCACCACACTAGTTCAGATGGAATGGAACGTGGAGTGTAAGAAAAAAATCAATGAATAAATAGAACCAAAAATAAATCCATAATAAAATATACTGGCAGAAATCCATCCTTTAGAAAACAAGCCTGAGCGACTGTGCTTCCACTCTTAAAGCCAAGGTCTCCTCTGCTTACTCTTCAGGGGGTCTCCTCGGCCTGAGGAGATGTCCACCAACAGGTACAGTCAGTCCATACATAGACGCGAGTCCCCACCATCAACACAGGCAACCAGCAGGGTGTTGCGCCAAGCCAGACTTCCTCTTCCCTAACTCTTCTCTAGGAATATACAGGATACGTAGGAGCCACCATGATTGTCCCCACATCTTCACAAATGCTCAGCGAAGCACAATCCTCCCCTTTGAGTGCTGGCCCGGTGCTCTCCTCGGGGTGAGTTTCCTGACCACCTGCTCCCTCTCCCATGAGCACTGACTCCATTCAGATCCTGAATTTACTTTTATTTTTGTTTTCTTCAAGTTACCCCCCTGTCTCTCTTTCTCTGTCTTTTTTCCATACTCCCTCCCTGATCCCTGCCCAGACTCCTTTTTATGGGTGATTCAAATAAAGGTGCTGTGATCGCAGACCCCAGAGCACTAACAGGGAAGTTTACAGGACCTTGCTTGTCTGCATATGAATACAAGGCCAGCCGTCTTCCCTATCATCACTCTGGAACTATTCATGTGTGCTTCCACAAGCACACGCTCCTGACATATTTATTAAAAACTGTGCATTGCCCTACAACATGCCTCATCACAGTTAGAGTCAACAATAATTGCCAAGGCCACTCCTGGAGGGTGAACCATTACTGATAGATGCAGATTCCAGACTGAACACCTACTTCCTGGGTCATCAATTCTAATCATGAATCCGAGGTGGAAGAGGTGGGACCTCTATTTTGGAGGCATCGGCCTCAGTGGTCTTCTGGAGGATATTAATGACAATGCCACCTTTCCCTCCAGATTTCCCATTTCATTAGAGCCCTGAAAAAGGTCCCTAAGCACACATCATGTGACTGACAGTATTTAAAGCAAAGCTCTGTGAGTTATGTGACCCTGATAATCTTGTTATGCTATCTGACTTTATTATTTTATGGTGGCTGTGTTATGTGTAACAAAAGAGGGAGCTCTTCATGGTGTTATGGGGTGGAATGGGCTGATTCTGATGCACAAATGTAGGGATTTGGCAGTTTGAGTACATGTTTGCATGTTGCATGTGATGTTAACAACTGTGCCAAGCTCCATCTTAGGAAAGAAAAATGTGTAAATAGTTTTGAAAAGTGAAGTCTGTATTGAAAAAAGTCTGTAACCAATTACAAAAAAAAAAAATAAAACTCTAATAAGTGAATAAAAGTAAAGGAATCCTTAAGGGAAAAATCAGAAACCATGATATTGAGCTGTTCATACAAGGCAAAATAGTTAAAAATATAAAGAGCAAGATCATTTCCAAATGCCAATATTCTAAAATAAATCTCAAACAAGAGTCAGAAAATAAAAATGGTCAGAACAGCTACTGCATATATATACAGTATATATTTTGTCACATATGCGCGATTAGGGGGCAGCCAACAGGCCTGATGCTGCACAAAAGTAACAACCTAGGGGATTTGATTTAGAATGCTGATACCTCTTTTTTTCACCCTCCAGGAAAAAAGAAGATGAGTAAACAGTGTACCTTTTGGAATTCGGCCACAACAACATGCATTCACAACAAATAAACCTCTTCCAGGTTTGCGAAGATCTGACGCCACAAGACTTCACTTCAGCCATCCCTCCATATCATCATCTCCGGCCTATTTCTTCAACTGCAAATGTAATTTCCTGTCCGTCTGATATAAACGTCCCCCTTGTTTCACTCATCAATGTCTCATGAAAAGTTTGTTTGTCTGCTTGAGTTACTGTGCCAAAGACTGTTCTATAACCTGCAGTAGATGGAACGGCATCCCAAACCTTTATGACAATTTTTGTGTCTTTTCTGTCTTCACAATATATTACATATATATATATATATATATATATATATATATATATATACAGTGCATCCGGAAAGTATTCACAGCGCATCACTTTTTCCACAGTTTGTTATGTTAGCCTTATTCCAAAATGGATTAAATTCATTTTTTTCCTCAGAATTCTACACACAACACCCCATAATGACAACATGATAAAAGTTTACTTGAGGTTTTTGCAAATTTATTAAAAATAAAAAAACTGAGAAATCCCATGTGCATAAGTATTCACAGCCTTTGCTCAAATACTTTGTCGATGCACCTTTGGCAGCAATTACAGCCTCAAGTCTTTTTGAATATGATGCCACAAGCTTGGCACACCTATCCTTGGCCAGTTTCGCCCATTCCTCTTTGCAGCACCTCTCAAGCTCCATCAGGTTCGATGGGAAGCGTCGGTGCACAGCCATTTTAAGATCTCTCCAGAGATGTTCAATCAGATTCAAGTCTGGGCTCTGGCTAGGCCACTCAAGGACATTCACCTGCGTTGTCCTGAAGCCACTCCTTTGATATCTTGGCTGTGTGCTTAGGGTCGTTGTCCTGCTGAAAGATGAACCGTCGCCCCAGTCTGAGGTCAAGAGCGCTCTGGAGCAGGTTTTCATCCAGAATGTCTCTGTACATTGCTGCAGTCATCTTTCCCTTTATCTTGACTAGTCCCCCAGTCCCTGCCGCTGAAAAACATCCCCACAGCATGATGCTGCCACCACCATGCTTCACTGTAAGGATTGGCCTGGTGATGAGTGGAGCCTGGTTTCCTCCAAACGTGACACCTGGCATTCACACAAAAGAGTTCAATCTTTGTCTCATCAGATCAGAGAATTTTCTTTCTCATGGTCTGAGAGTCCTTCAGGTGCCTTTTGGCAAACTCCAAGCAGGCTGCCATGTGCCTTTTACTAAGGAGTGGCTTCCGTTTGGCCACTCTACCATACAGGCCTGATTGGTGGATTGCTGCAGAGATGGTTGTCCTTCTGGAAGGTTCTCCTCTCTCCAGAGAGGACCTCTGGAGCTCTGACAGAGTGACCATCAGGTTCTTGGTCACCTCTCTGACTAAGGCCCTTCTCCCCCGATCGCTCAGTTTAGATGGCCGGCCAGCTCTAGGAAGAATCTTGGTGGTTTTGAACTTCTTCCACTTATGGATGATGGAGGCCACTGTGCTCATTGGGACCTTCAAAGCAGCAGAACTTTTTCTGTAACCTTCCCCAGATTTGTGCCTCGAGACAATCCTGTGTCGGAGGTCTACAGACAATTCCTTTGACTTCATGCTTGGTTTGTGCTCTGACATGAACTGTCAACTGTGGGATCTTATATAGACAGGTGTGTGCCTTTCCAAATCATGTCCAATCAACTGAATTTACCACAGGTGGACTCCAATTAAGCTGCAGAAACATCTCAAGGATGATCAGGAGAAACAGGATGCACCTGAGCTCAATTTTGAGCTTCATGGCAAAGGCTGTGAATACTTATGTACATGTGATTTCTCAGTTTTTTTATTTTTAATAAATTTGCAAAAATCTGAAGTAAACTTTTTTCACGTTGTCATTATGGTGTGTTGTGTGTAGAATTCTGAGGAAAAAAATGAATTTAATCCATTTTGGAATAAGGCTGTAACATAACAAAATGTGGAAAAAGTGATGCACTGTGAATACTTTCCGGATGCACTGTATATACATTTTTATATATCAATCAGGGAAGAAGAGCAACTAGCAGAGAAAACATAACTCACTCAATGCCACAGCAACCAGACAGGGCCTGGAAAGGTTCACAAATAAGGCAATTTGAGATTAGCACCTCAGTGGCAGAACAACTTTATAACTGGGGGCTCCGCCTCCCTGGGCTCAACTGTAATAAGAAAATGGAACAAAAAAATATTAACAGAGTTAAAGCCAGAGGCAATGATCTAGAAAAATCCTACCCAAAGTGCAATATATTTTGATGATTATAACATTTTGAGGATGTTAGGATTTTTGATTTTAGATTTTCTTGACCATGGATATGATAGACTAGTTGGTGTTAATGTGTATCATAGGAAAAGAATGGAAACATGAAAAAAATTTCAAACAAAGATGCACTGGTTTAGACTTTCTGTTTTACTAATTTGGTAAAATTATATGAAGAAACAACCAAAACATTCTACCACATCATATATTTTAATATGCTATCCCATGAGAGACCAATGCTAAATTTGCAAGAAACCAAAATTCAGGGTGTGGTGCACAGAACAGTTCACCATCATCTCAAACACAACAACAAATGGAGATGACTTCATGAACTGAAAACACTGTATGAAAAGTGCAATCTCTCACTCGCAAGTGCTGTGGCCGGCAATATCATTTAGATAAATCCATTCTTTTGTTCCCAAACTGGCTTAATCCTACTCAGGGCTACCAAGAAGTGGTGTTATGTTTCATCAAAGTTGCATCCTGTCATGACACTGCAAGGTGTACAAAGGGACAGTAAGCAGGACCAGGAAGTATAGAAAGGTACACTGTCAATGAAAGATTAAACGGGATAACCAAGGCAAATAAAATTAAAGGGTAAGAACAAAGTGAAGTATTAACAATGACTTTCAAAAAAGTAAACATTCAGACATTCATTGTGATATAGAAACACAACATGGCCAAAGGGGTATGAGACCTCTAAAATATAATCACCAAGCAGGCCCACATTCTAATAGGCCTGCCCAGATAAGGATACACTAGGGCAGTCAGAGTTCTTAATTTAGTGGCTGGTGTCGGCTTACAACAGTTCAAGTGGGCTTTTGGTTTTAAATGTTCAAAAAATATTAGTAATTTTCACAAAATATATCCCAAGCCTAAACAAGGGGAGAATGGCCGTAAACCTCTGGCTTGTGGATGAAAGTGCAAACAAATACAGTGGAACCTCGGTTCACGAACGCCTCAGTACACGTACAACTCGGTTTACGACCAAAAAGTTCGCCAGACTTTTGCCTCGGTTCACGACCACACACTCGGTATACGAACAAGCCAGTTTCCCTTTCGGTTTGTGCGCGCCAATGATTTCCACACGTGTTGCATTGTTCTCAGTCAGACGTGCGTGCTTGCACGTGTGTGTGTACTTTCGCTGTGAACTCTTTGTGCTCTATTTAATTTTCCTTCCGGTTCGTACGCGCCGATTACTGTATTTAAGCACATGTTCAGCCTCTCCCTGTTCATTGTTTTCAGTCAGACGTGCGTGCTTTACCTGTGAACTCTTTGTGCTCTACAGTATTTTGTGTGCTTTTGCAATTAACCATGGCTTCTAAGCAAGTGAAGAGTGGTGAGAAGAAAATTGAAATCGAAGTAAAGAAAGAAATTATTGAAAAGTATGAGTGTGGCGTTCGTGTTACTGATCTTGCCGCAGAGTACAAGAAGTCAAAATCTACGATATTGACTATTCTAAAGCAGAAAGAATCTATTAAAGCAGCTGATGTTGCAAAAGGAGTTACAGCGTTAACCAGGCAGAGGCCTCAAGTGCTGGAAGAGGTGGAAAAACTGTTGCTAGTGTGGCTGAACAAGAAACAACTTGCAGGGGATAGCGTAAGCGAGGCGATGTTATGCGAGAAAGCCAGGAAGATTCATGGCGATTTGCTGCAAAACTATCCTTCTACGAGTGGCGAAAGTGAGGAATTTAAAGCCAGTAGAGGATGGTTTGAAAAGTTTCACAAGAGAAGTGGCATTCATAGTGTGGTAAGGCATGGAGAGGCTGCTAGTTCCGACACTGAAGCTACAAAAGAATTCGTGAAAAATTTCACAAAATTAGTGGAGGATGAAGGCTACATCCCGCAACAAGTCTTCAACTGCGACGAGACCGGATTGTTCTCCACCCAGTTCCTCCTCACTTCATGCCAGAACTCGACTCGTGCAAGGTTAGTTTTCTTGGTGGTTTATGGTTAGTTTTTGTATTACGGATTTTTCAAATGTTCATTTTTCGGTTCGTAACGTGAATTGTTGCAATGTTACTTTTCTCTTTTTCAAATGTTCATTTTTCCCCATGTGCTTAAAACTTATTTAAAGAGAGTGTTTACAGCGATCGGGTTGTAATGCTATTAGCGTGAACTCCTGCAATGTTACTTTCTTGGTTGCTTATGGTTGGCTTTTAAATAAAGTTCAGATTTGTTCAAATGTTCCTTTTTTACCCTGTGCTTAAAACTGAAAAAAAAAAAGTTTACACCGATCGGGTCATAAGTCTACAGTATAGTGCGAACTATTGCAGTGTTTGTTTGCTCTGTTGTTCAAGGTTTTCTCAGTGTTATTCAATGTTTTTACATTTAGTTTACTATTACGCTGTGCATTCTATGGTTTAATTAACTATATTTGTGCTTAAAACCTTAAAAATATATATTTACATACAGTTTGTATGGTCTGGAACGGATTAATTGTATTTACATACAATCCTATGGGAGAAATTGCTTCGGTTCACGTCCAAATTGGTTTACGACCAGAGGTTTGGAACGAATTATGGTCGTGAACAGAGGTTCCACTGTATTTGTTCAACTATGTGCTCTATGTGTGTCAATCACTACTTGCTTCTTAAAAGGGCTTTCTCTTCCTCCGACTGGACACAGAATCCATTACATTCATGATATTACAGCTCTCTGAATAATTAAAATACTGAGATGTATACTTGATATCATTTTCATGATGATAGGAGTTAAAGCAGGGGTGTGCAAAGTCATTCCTGGAGGGCCGCAGTGGCCGTGGGTTTTTGTTCCAACCCAGTTGTTTAATTAGAAAACAATCCTTGCCAATAATTACATTTCATGGCTTGTTAGTGCTTTAACTCTGCTATGTCAAGTCATTCTCATATCCTAGATTTTTTTTTCCATTCTAAAGATATCATCCAAATATTTTGAAGTATAAAACGGATGGGTAATTCTCAATCCTTCACTCTTTTCTCTTCTCTTTCCTTCCAAGTATTTAATTAAACCAAATAGTGCCTGATAAATACACACAGGTGTAAAGGGTAACAAGCTAAATGGATAACTGCTGGTTTCTTTTGTCATTTGCATCTTATTGCTAATAAGGAGCAATTAAACACCAAGAATGCAGCTGTTTAAGACTTAAATAAGCAAAAAGGGTTCAAAATCTTAACGAGGGAGATAACTAAAATGAAGCAGAAGTGTTTCTAGAGCAATACGTGCTTCTTATTAAGCAATTGGGTTGGAACAAAAACCTGCAGCCACTGCGGCCCTCCAGGAATGACTTTGCACACCCCTGAGTTAAAGCATGTTATTAAACATGGGAACACGGTGGCACAGTGATAGTGACAAGCCAGCGCCCTGTCCAGAGATTGTTCCTGCCCCCTCGTAAGATGCTTGCTGCGCCGTGCGCGATCTTTGATGAAATAATTTATTGCAGCTGTACTGTCTCTTTCAAACATACTAACCTCCAATTCCTGTCCTTCCTTTTCTTTCTCCAAGTAACCAATCGCCACACAATCAGCTCAATAATAGACGTTAAGCCACCTGTAAGCTTAGAATGTCAGTTCCTCAAAACATTTAAGGAACATTGAAATATCTTTATAGTACATGTTTAATTATTCTATCCATCTAACCATCCAGTGTCACGCCAGCCCCAGCAAGCATACAGCGTGAGGCAGGAACAATATGTGAAGGTGGCACCAGCTCTTTGCTAGCGCTGCGACACTGTGTCCTCACATGTTTAATTATGAACAATATAGATTATTTAAATGAAGTTAATGTTTTATCTGTATAATATAACAAGCATATTTTGCTACATTTCATCCTAAAAATTATATCGTCATCATATGTAAATACGCACTTTATAAAGTGGCATAGGTTGTACAATATTATAACTGTATCACAAGTTTACAGTGAGGTGATTGTACTTATAAGTACAAACAGTTCTATAAGGAGCACTTGATGGACTGATTGAGTGTGTTTATAGTTCTTGGGATGAAACTGTTTCTGAACTGCGAGGTCCATACAGGAAAGGCTCAGAACCGTTTGTCTTATGAGAGCAGTTCAAATAGCGCATGGCTGAGGCAGAGTGTGCTTGATGTTGTATACCAATAATTTTCTTTCCGATCAGCTGCTGTAGAGCTGTGATTCCACACTCAGATACAGTGGGATAAATAGTCTGAGTGGTGCATTGACAGGAACAACGCTAAAGCAGCTACGGTATTTGGAATAGTTTGTCCATTCCGTGGACCATTATATTATTACAAGATAATTGCAATCAGATGCCTTAAACTAATAAACAATATGTATATGTGTATTTATAAAGCCACGACAGGGATGTGGATCTGAAAAAGAAAGGGAAACCACACAAGAACAGTAGCACTGCTTTGGCGTTGGGTGCCGCCAGTTTGCAAAACTGAGTGGAGTACTTGCGTACTCCAAGCATTTAGCTGGCGTGAAAATGTGCGTGGCTTTATGCCAAGTTTAGGTTTTATACATTATGTTTCCTGCCTTGTGCCCTGTGTTGGCTGGGATTGGCTCCAGCAGACCCCCGTGACCCTGTGTTCGGATTCAGCGGGTTGGAAAATGGATGGATAGGTGGATGGATGATTTGAGCATGGAAACTGGAGTATGCAACATTTTTGTGCGTACGCACCGTTTATACTAAGGCCCCAGGTCTGACAGAGAAATACTATTATGAGAGCCTTTAAACTGTCTCTCATTCGCACGTGTGTGACAGCAGTAACTGAGAGGACAATGGTAATCGTGACTTCCAGGACACTCCCCCTATTAGTCCTTAGGGGCTCATGGGAACAAAGCCAAAAAATGGTGGCATGATAATATAAAAATAGACTCCACTAAAAATTCATAAGCCACATAATTCAGGGTATCCATAAGAAAGGCAATGTTTTACTTCAATAGGTAGTACATAATAAACAAGAATACTATAGTTGAATCAAATGTTTGAACTTTTAAAATGTGTGTTTCAATTTAAATGTTTAAATATTCTTGATTGTAATGGAAATTTGTTTTCTCTCACCTTCTGATAGGGGTCCACAGTGTGCTAGATCCCTAGTAAATCAAAAATAACATCATATTCATAATGACTGACCCTAAAATAGTCTGAACATATCAAAATATGATTATATCCATCATCAGCAACCTTGAAATAGCATAAAACAACAGTCCACACTGAATGCCTACATTTTCAATCCCCATTTTTCTGAAGTTTTGTGAAAAGTGGCAATTTTGACCTCCCATATCCCATTTGGGGGTGAAACCCAGGGGTCATTTGAAGTGGCATGCACCACTTTAAATCCTTCTGATCATTTTGGCTGAAGTCACACATTAGTTTACTCTTTTTTATAAAGATGTAATTCCTTGAATAAAACATGATTGAAAACTTAAGGGTTGGGTCTAGTGGGCCATATATTAGGTTGGGGGGGTTGAAACATTGAGATCTTTTATAAACAGATATGAAGATTAGTTGAATGGAATATTACATGTACGGGTTTTCTTTTAACTTAGGAGGTTCTGGACATAAAATCTTTCAAAGTGTTCACAAGTAATTCTTAAGAACACAATATAATTTTGTCTATTATTACGTTGTTAGCTTTATTCTGTACATTCTGTACTGTACTGTGATGTTTAACTGTATGTTACAAATATATCTATTGTTTTTAAATAGTTTTCATCAAGTTTTACTTTTTTACTTCTACTTTTACTCTTTTATTTATACTTTTCATTGCGTTTTATTTTTCGTTGGTATTTAAAATAGACAGTTGTAGTGAAATATTCATGTAACTGATTTTCTCTCTATAATAACTAAGGCCCAAACCATTTTCCTCGCGCACCCCACATACTCTTCTATATACCATCTGTTTAAATACAATCCCTTTCTCTAATGGAGGAGCGCCCCGACACCCTTCGAGCAGCTCAGCCGCGAGATAACAGATGCTCAGTGCCTGCCCCCGGGGATTGGTGAGCAAATCAAGCAAGGGGCAGATACAGGGTAAAAGTCATTACCCGGATGGGAAGCCAGTGCAATGACGCAGATTGAGAGAAGGAGTCCGGAAGTACAGACCTGTCAGGGTCCCTGGGGTTTGAGGGAAGGCGCTATCAAAGGAGGACCTCCCGACTTTCCTTATGGCCTGGAAATCCTACCTGGAAGACATGACATGGCACCAGATGCATTCCTGGGTTCGGCATAAAAAGGATCTGGCTGCTCTACGAAGCTTTTTCAGAGTCGGGAGACAGCAAGTAGCACTCACCTGGAGGAGAGAAGGAGGAAGAATTGAGGGAGTTGTTTGTATACTTATGGATTATTACTGAAGAGAGAATTGAGAAGAAGTGCCTGAAGACTCCTCAGCTCATTCTTCTCTGATTGACTCTGGCAGCATGCATGTTGTCTTTGTGTAGATGCCACAGCATCAAAAGGGCATTCTCTGTGGCAGAAGGTCAGTCTGATGGTGAAATGTTAAATGTTTGGGATGACACAGGCCAGTGTGAAGAAGCCTAATGAGCAGTCTCTCGAGGTCAAGCGAAGGTCAACAGAGCCCCCTGAAAATGCATTACTTTGAAGTCTGACAACAGCAATGGAGACAGAAATTAAATATTTAAAGACAACAGCAGATTGTAACTGCCTTCCTAGCTGAGCTCAGAAGACCTTTACATTCCTTTCAGACTTGAATAAAGCAGCCACACCGGTGGACAGCTTGGCCCCTCCAGACTGGACAGCAGCAGCTAGCATTTCTCAAATCGGGTTTCTCTTCATTTTCTGTGTTGAATAAATGAATACACACAACCTGTCAGAGCTCCAGAGGAGCATCTTCTGCCTAATCAGCTTATTCCTATGGAATCTTGGAGTTGCCAAATTTTCCCATGGGATAAATAAAGAAAAGTAAATAAAGTGGTGTCTATCTATCTATCTATCTATCTATCTATCTATCTATCTATCTATCTATCTATCTATCTATCTATCTATCTATCTATCTATCTATCTATCTATCTATCTATCTATCTATTGTCACAAACTTGACACAGAGTCATATAAAGGTTTGGGGCAGCCACCCGTGTAATTGTTTTCCTGGCTGCAAAAGTTGCTTTCAAATGAATACTGCACTGATATGCATACAACCGAGTCCAAGACGGAACTGAGGGAATAGGGAAAAGGTGCAGGCTTTTAAAGGGGAAGACAGGAAGTGAGATCATAGGGATCGGGCTCATGTTCTTCAGTCATTGGTTCGAGCCCGGACGTGACATCACAGGGGCCGGAGCCGGCAAGGTTTCCTTCCATAGGCTCGGTCCCGGAAGTGACGTCAAGAGAGCCAGGTGGAATCTCCCGTGAATGGTCTAAACTTTAGACTCTAAAGGGAAGGGAGAAAAAGAGTCAGTGCACTCTGCCACATCCCGGCATGCCTCAGAATTGCCTTTACTCAAGCCCTTTAGCTGCCTCCCATGCACACGTGTGTGACACTATCTATACATGTATTAACAACATCCATCCATCCATCCATCCATCCATTTTCCAACCCGCTGAATCCGAACACAGGGTCACAGGGGTCTGCTGGAGCCAATCCCAGCCAACACAGGGCACAAGGCAGGAACCAATCCTGGGCAGGGTGCAAACCCACCGCATGTATTAACAACAACAACATGTCTTTATATAGCACATTTTCATACAAATAATGCAGCTCAAAGTGCTTTACATGATGAAGAAAGAGAAAAAAGACAAAATAAATCAGAATTAAAATAAGGGAACACTAATTAACATAGAATAAAAGTAAGGTCCGATGGCCGGGGAGTACAGAAAAAACAAAAAAACTCCAGATGGCTGGAGAAAAAAATAAAATCTGCAGGGGTTCCAGGCCACGAGACCGCCCAGCCCCCTCTAGGCATTCTACCTAACATCAATGACCTCAATTAGTCCTCATTGTATTCAGGGTTCTCATGGAAGAACTTGATGATGACGGCCATGTGGACTTCTGGCCTTTAATCCATCAATGTAGGGACATCACGGTGCTTTGATTAGGTGGTGGTGGCGCAGATCGCCACCACAGAAAACCAGAAAAAGAAGAGAAGAGAAAGAAGGGGTTAGTATGGATTTTGAGTATGAATACCATGAATAGTAATGATAATTAATTGAATATACAGAGCATCAGGATTAAACTAAGATGAAGTTATGAGAAAGCCATGTTAAAGTAATGTGTTTTCAGCAGTGTTTTAAAGTGCTCCACTGTATCAGCCTGGCGAATTCCTACTGGCAAGCTGTTCCAAATTTTAGGTGCATAACAGCAGAAGGCCGCCTCACCACTTCTTTTAAGTTTAGCTCTTGGAATTCTAAGCAGACACTCATTTGAAGATCTAAGGTTACGATTTGGAGTGTAAGGTGTAAGACATTCTGAAATATAAGATGGAGTGAGATTATTTATGGCTTTGTAAACCATAAGCAGTATTTTAAAGTCAATTCTAAATGACACAGGTAACCAATGTAGTGACATCAAAACTGGGGTGATGTGCTCAGATTTTCTTTTCATAGTTAAGATTCTAGCAGCTGCATTCTGCACTCATTGCAATCGATTGATGTCTTTTTTGGGTGGTCCTGAGAGGAGTGCGTTACAGTAATCTAGTCGACTGAAAACAAAAGCGTGAACTAATTTCTCAGCATCTTGCAATGCTATAAGAGGTCTAACTTTTGCTGTATTTCTTAAGTGGAAAAATGCTGTCCTAGTAATCTGAGTCATATGTGATTTAAAATTCAGGTCAGAGTCAATAGTTACCCCTAAATTCATTACCTCCGTCTTGACTTTTAATCCTAATGCATCAAGTTTATTTCTAATAACCTCATTATATCCATTATTGCCAATCACTAAAATTTCTGTTTTCTCTTTATTTAGTTTGAGAAAATTACTACTCATCCATTTAGAAACACAAGTCAGACATTGTTTCAGTGAATCAAGAGTGTCTGGGTCGTCAGGTGCTATTGATAAATACAGCTGTGTGTCATCGGCATAGCTGTGGTAGCTCACGTTGTGCCCTGAGATAATCTGACCTAATGGAAGCATGTAAATCGAAAAGAGCAGCAGACCCAGAATAGAGCCTTGTGGAACATCATATAGAATATCAGGTGTCTTTGAAGTATAATTACCACAACTTACAAAGAATTTTCTACCTGCCAGGTAGAATTGAAACCAATTTAAGACCCTGCCAGAGAGGCCCACCCATTGACTAAGGCGATTTCTAAGAATATTGTGATCAATGGTATTGAATGCGGCACTCAGATCTAAGAGGATGAGAACAGATACACGGCCTCTGTCTGCATTTACCCGCAAGTCATGTACTACTTTAACGAGTGCAGTTTCTGTGCTGTGATTTGTTCTGAAACTCGACTGAAACTTATCAAGAATAGCATGTTTATTGAGGTGATCATTAAGCTGCATAATGACTGCTTTCTCTAAAATTTTACTTAAGAAAGGCAGGTTAGAGATAGGTCTAAAATTTTCAATAGCAGAGGAGTCAAGATTATTTTTCTTCAGCAGGGGTTTAACTACAGCAGTCTTAAGACAGTCTCTAAGACAGTATCAGTCTTTAGACAGTATCTAATGACGAATTTATTATGTCAAGAATACTGTCAATTAGCACGCCCAATACTTCTTTGAAAAAATTTGTTGGTATTGGGTCAAGGACACAGGTGGAGGGTCTCAGTTGAGAAATTATTTTATATAAATCAGGTAAATCTATCCTGGTGAAAGAATTTAATTTGCTTAAAATGTAGTACTGAGGCGCAGTGGGTAGCGCTGCTGCTTCGCAATTAGGAAGCCTGGGTTTGCTTCCCAGGTCCTTCTTGCATGGAGTCTGCATGTTCTCCCCGTGTCTGCGTGAGTTTCCTCTGGGTGCTCCAGTTTCCTCCAACAGTCCAAAGACATGCAGGTTAGGTGCATTGGCGATTCTAAATTGTCCCTGGTGTGTGGGTGTGTGTGTGTGTGTGTGTGTGTCCTGCGGTGGGCTGGTGCCCTGCCCGGGGTTTGTTTCCTGCATTGAGCCCTGTGTTGGCAGGGATTGGCTCCAGCAGACCCTCGTGACTCTGTAGTTAGGATATAGCGGGTTGGATAATGGATGGATGGATGGAGTAACAGAGTTTAAGTGGTTCAGTAGTGGGGAGGTGTACTATATTATTTCTAATATCATTAATTTTTTGATTAAAAAATATAGCAAAAGCCTCACAAGTTTCACTGGAAGTGTTTTGGAGGCATTTCATTGAGTGACCTCTATTTAGCAGACGATCAATCATAGAGAATAAGACTCTGGGATTACTAGCATTGTTATTTATAATTCTAGAGAACTAACAGCGCCTCTCAAGACGGATGTTGTTGTATTCTGTTATTTTAACCTTCAATATTTCATAATGGACAGTTAGTTTAGTTTTTCTCCATTTACGCTCAGCTCTCCAGCATGTTCTCTTTAGATCAGACACTCTTTGGGTCTTCCACGGTGTAACAGTGCTAGAAGGTTTTTTACTGTCTTTTCAGGTGCGACTATGTCAGCAGCAGCTCTCACCTTAATATTAAAAATTTCCACCTTACTATTTACATTATTCTCACTATTCTAGTAAGCACTACAAAGGGACTGGTTGCTTAGAATGTTTGTAAATTTTGAAGCTGCTGATGAATCAAAGAAGCGTTTTTTAACAATATGCTTTTCGTGAATATTTTCTAAAATTATTTCTATATTAAATAGTAACAGAAAATGGTCTGATAGACCAATATCAATGATCTGCGTAACATCAACTTTTAGTCCTTCAGTAATTACTAAGTCTAACATATGACCTGCTTTATGTGTAGGCTGACTAATGTGCTGGCTCAAATCAAAAGAGTCCAGGAGGTTCATGAATTCTTTTACTTTCAGGTCACATTGATTATCGATATGAAAGTTAAAGTCACCGACTATTAGGAGTGTGTCATAGTTCATAATTACAATTAACACCAAGTCTGACAATTCCTCAAAGAAATAAATTATATAGTGCATATCTATCTATCTATCTATCTATCTATCTATCTATCTATCTATGTATCTATCTATCTATCTATCTATCTATCTATCTATCTATCTATCTATCTATCTATCTATCTATCTATCTATCTATTATATAGTGCTTTACATATCTATCTATCTATCTATCTATCTATCTATCTATCTATCTATCTATCTATCTATCTATCTATCTATCTATCTATTATATAGTGCTTTACATATCTATCTATCTATCTATCTATCTATCTATCTATCTATCTATCTATCTATCTATCTATCTATTATATAGTGCTTTACATATCTATCTATCTATCTATCTATCTATCTATCTATCTATCTATCTATCTATCTATCTATCTATTATATAGTACTTTACATATCTATCTATCTATCTATCTATCTATCTATCTATCTATCTATCTATCTATCTATCTATCTATCTATCTATCTATCTATTATATAGTGCTTTACATATCTATCTATCTATCTATCTATCTATCTATCTATCTATCTATCTATCTATCTATCTATCTATCTATCTATCTATCTATCTATCTATCTATCTATCTATTATATAGTGCTTTACATATCTATCTATCTATCTATCTATCTATCTATCTATCTATCTATCTATCTATCTATCTATCTGTCTGTCTATCTATCTATCTATCTATCTATCTATCTATCTATCTATCTATCTATCTATCTATCTATCTATCTATCTATTATATAGTACTTTACATATCTATCTATCTATCTATCTATCTATCTATCTATCTATCTATCTATCTATCTATCTATCTATCTATCTATCTATCTATCTATCTATCTATCTATCTATTATATAGTGCTTTACATATCTATCTATCTATCTATCTATCTATCTATCTATCTATCTATCTATCTATCTATCTATCTATCTATCTATTATATAGTGCTTTACATCTATCTATCTATCTATCTATCTATCTATCTATCTATCTATCTATCTATCTATCTATCTATCTATCTATTATATAGTACTTTACATATCTATCTATCTATCTATCTATCTATCTATCTATCTATCTATCTATCTATCTATCTATCTATCTATTATATAGTGCTTTACATATCTATCTATCTATCTATCTATCTATCTATCTATCTATCTATCTATCTATCTATCTATCTATCTATCTATCTATCTATCTATCTATCTATCTGTTTTATATTGTGTCCTAAAAAGTAAATCAAAATGAGTCCAACAGTCCAACAGCTCATATATCGCTTTGTTGACTTGTATGCGACTTCTTTACTATTCCCTTTCCTATGTAATAATAAAAGATTTCATGTGAAAAGTAAACATGCACAGGCTGTGCTTTTCCTCTTCTCTCTGGCCAGATAATCTTTCTTTATTTTTTCCCCAGGTATATTTTCCTTGAGCTTTTATGCCGTAATTGGTGCTGATGGCTTTCCACTGGACGTGTCCAGAGTAAACAGATAAATAAAAAAGCTAAATATTTGGCTAGTCTCAGAGGTGAAATAACACACACATGTAATCCTTCTGGGAGAATGACAACACAGCAGCAGTATAAATAAGGGAAAAAATGTAATAAAAACAAAAATGTGGAGTCAAAATAAGAAGCAAATTTAGACAGCAGTGGTGCCTGCTGGGAAAGTCGAGAGAGGAATCTGCTTGTGGCTGTCTTGATGAGTGGTGATGAGGGGGGCCAGCGGGAGGGGTGGGGTGGGGGTGTAGTGTACCTTCAGCTAAGATTGACCCAACAGATAGATTTTAGCAGTTCTAAAAATGGTTCCACACAAACTAAGTTTATTTTGATTTGGTGGGAGGCACCAATCAGCTGCTTTATTCACAGTGCATATAATATTTATAATGAAAGGCACTATGAAAGATGAAGATTTCTTCAATCCTTTGCAGCCTTTTTGTAGATTGTACAGTGAAACACTTTGATAGTGCCCACCATTAAATAGCAGCCAAGAAGATAAAGCCTGATTCCACTGTGAAGGGCTTTGTGGTGGTGCTCACTGTTCCTGATCTCCCTGTCCCAATCTATGCCAGAGATGTACAAATCAAGTTCACTGGCGACTCTAAATTGGCCCTGTGTGTGTGTGTGAAGAAGCAGACTGCTGTGATGGGCTGCCATTGCTTCCAGGGTGCAATATGCCTCATTATCAGTGCTCTAGGGGTAGACTCGACGCCCACTCCTCTGTAATAAGCCGGACATTTTACCTAAACTGAAAGGATGTGTCCTAAGGTGCTTCATAATCATGCTGAAATTGGAAGACTGCTTTTTTTTCTTTTATAGTGTTGTGGATTTCTTTGCACAATATTTTTCATTTTGCTAATTTTTAAATAGTTTTGCAAAATAAAGCTTGACATTGCTTTAAAGTGCTCTCAGTTTATAAATAATGATATGACATACCTGAAATACGATTGTGCTCACTCTATAAGGTTCTATATGAGAAAAAACCTTGTAAAGAACTCTGTGTTTGGGCTCACCATAAAATATGAGTCAGCAACCTTTTTTTTTGCTATGCAGATTTACCTAAGGGGTCGAGGAAGAAGCTGAGGCTGGACAAGGTGCCAGTTCCTGGCAGAGCCCACTCACGGTCAGAGCTGCAGCCTTGTGCCATGCTGGAGGGGATAAAGTGGGCTTGAGAAAGTTACGTTCCTGTTCATTACATTGCATTACATTATATTACCTTGTGTTGTTTTATGTTGTGTTCAATCTTATCACATTATGTTACGTTATGTGTCAGGTTTACTCGTATCATGTTATATTATGTTGTGTTATATTGTATGACGTTATGTTACACTGTGTTTTGGAACATCACATTATATTACATTGTCTTATTTTACTTTATATTATGTTACATCAGGCTTTGTAATGCCATGTTAAATTGTGTTGTGTTATGTGACGTTATGTTATGTTAAGATGTGTTATGTTATGTTGTTATGTTACATATGTTATTGTGTCACATCACATTACGTTACATTATGCTGTATTATGCTATGATGTTACATTGTGTTACATTAGATTATGTTGTGTTATGTTATGTTTTGATATGTTATATTACAACACATTATATTATATTACCTTGTGTTTGTTTATGTTGCGTTACATCATATGACTTTATATTACATTGTGTTATGTTATGTTACATTACATCAGGCTTAGTAATATCATGGAACATTGTGGTGTTATAATACATTATGTTATGTTGTGTTCTTATGTTGGATTGTGTTTCATATCACATTACATTGCATTATGTTGTTATGTTATATTATGTTACATCAGGCTTTATAATGACATGTTAGATTGTGCTGTGTTACATTACATTATGTTATATTATGTTGCATTAACTTATGTTACAAAGTTATGTCGTATTTTGTTAGATTATGTTACATTAAAGTATGTTGTGTTGAGTTATGTATTGACATGTTATGTTACATTGTATTACGTTATATTACCTTGTGTTATTTGATGTTGCATTAATTTATATCACATTTTGTTATGTTGCGTTATGATATTTTATATTACTTTACATCACATAATGTGGCATTATGTTGTGTGATGTTATCCTATATTACATTACATCAGGCTTTGTAATATCATATTACTTTATGTTGTGTTATATTATAAAATCTTATGCTGTATCATGTTAGTTGTTATGTTACATTGTGTTGTGTTACATCACATTACATTATGTTATGTTACTTTATAATATGTTTTGTTATATCATGTTATGATATGTTACATTAGATTGTGTTGTGTTGTATTACATCACATTACGTTACATTATGTTATGTTATGAAGTTATATCGTGTTATGTTATGTTACATCTTGTTACATTAGATTATGTTGTGATGTGTTATGTTTTGAAATGTTATGTTACATTGCATTATATTATATTACCTTGTGTTTGTTTATGTTGCATTACATCATATAACATTACATTACTTATGCTATTTTATATTACTTTACATTACATTATGTTATGTTACTGTATAAACCCTGATGTGTTATGCTGTTGTTACATTGTGTTGTGGGGAGTTGTGTTGAGCTATGTTATTTTTTTGTTAAACAATATTATTTTTTGCTATGTTACAGGATATTACATTATGTTATGTTATATCACATTATGTTATGTTACATTAGATCAGTGGTTCTCAATCTGTGGAGTGGGCACCCCTAGGGGGGTGTGAAGTAACAAAAAGGGGGGCGGGAAGATGTGAAAAAAAGAAAACAAGAATCGAAAATATGAAAAATACATCTATTGAAACCAAAACAAATTAACTTAAACTACATTCTGATACTAGAAAAATAAATATAGAGTTAGATAAATGTCGATAAAAGTTAAGTAGGTATAATAAAATATGCATATATGATATATCATCAATTAAAAAAGAACAAATTGGTATTAGTGGGCTCCTTTCAAAAAAATGTTAGGGGGGCACGATTAAAACTGTTATGAAAACTCGGGTCGCAAATACTTAAAGGTTGAGAAACGCTGCATTAGATTATGTTGTGTTGTGTTATTGAGTTGTGTTATATCACATTACGTTACGTTGTTATGTTATGAAGTTATGTCACGTTATGTTATGTTACATCGTGTTACATTAAATTATGTTGTGTTGTGTTATGTTTTGAAATGTTATGTTACATTGCATTACATTATATTACCTTGTGTTTGTTTATGTTATGTTACATCATATCACATTACATTACGTTGTCTTATGCTATTTTATATTATATTATATTACATGGGCAGCACAGTGGCGCAGTGGTAGCGCTGCTGCCTCACAGTTAGGAGACCCGGGTTCGCTTTCCGGGTCCTCCCTGCGTGGAGTTTGCATGTTCTCCCCGTGTCTGCGTGAGTTTCCTCCGGGCGCTCCGGTTTCCTCCCACAGTCCAAAGACATGCAGGTTAGGTGCATTGGTGATCTTAAATTGTCCCTAATGTGTGTGTGTGTGTGTGTGTGTTCGTGTGTGTGCGTGTGTGTGTGTGTGCCTGCGGTGTAGTTAGGATATAGTGGGCTGGATGATGGATGGATGGATTATATTACATTACATTATGTTATGTTATGTTGTAAACCCTGATGTATTCTGCTGTTATGTTACATTGTGTGCTGTGGTGCTGTGTTGAGCTATGTTATTTTGTGTTAAACAAGATTATTTTTTGTTATGTTATGCTACAGGATTTTCCATTATGTTGTGTTATGTTATGTGTGATGAATGGCTAAGGCCATTACCCAGTCAGGACATCAGCTGGATTGAAGGTTCGGGAGAGAAAGCATGCACAAGGCGTTACCTTCCCCAGGATGCTAGAGGGCAGCCCCCGTGGGAGTTTGATGCAGCCCTGTTGGGTTCCGTAGGGGCTGCTAGGGGGAGCCACAGAGATGGCAGAGGGGGAGCCGTGGAGATTACTAATGAGCCGCCTGTTGCACTCCCAGGTGCAGCATATTCGAAGCCAGAGATGGGAGGACGAAGCTCACTAGGGAGGAGTGGAGGCAGAAAGAGGGAAGAAAGAAGAAAAGAAAGTGCTGTGTGCTGTACACAGTGTACTGTGTTTCTTCTGGGAACGGTTTGGGAAGCTGCTGGAGCACCCCGTGGTGGTCACATATGTTATGTTATGTTAAAGCACATTACGCTACATTATTTTATGTTATGCATGTTACATCAGGATTTAGAATGTCATGTTACATTATGGTGTGTTATTTTATGCTATGTTCCTGTTTTTCTCAGTCAGTGTGATTCATTTCCCTGAACAAACTGCAATGTTCTCCGAACAATTAACACAGCCATCAAAACAGATTGTTCACGTTGCACAACAGCAGAATTCAGTAACAAATGACATTCTTTTCTGCTAATATTTTTTCAAAAGAAATTTTCACCTCAAAAACAGCAGGTAGTCATCGTCTGATTTCATATGTGTGCTAATGAAATTACACATTTATCAGAGACATCCATATTCACCTGTGAAGTGATTCCCTCACGTTTCATCAAAAGCAGTTTGTTTCCTGCAACCAAAATGGCAATTTGTACAACTTTGAGAATACCAATGTCCATCTAACAGTGTGTGTGAGGGGTATACTCGTACATCTACTCTATATTTATAAAATCCTAAGCCTAAAAGTGCAATGATTTTATGTGATGTTTTACATATACATATATATGTTTGGTATCTTTCTTTTCAGAATTTATCAAACTTTAATGTGAAGTTGTTCGATTTTCAGATTCATATTCCGTTTTTATATTATAAACTAAAAGATATCAAGAACTCACGTCCCGCGAGATGAGCCTTTGTGTCATGAGATTTAACCAGGCCTGGGGCCGGAAATAAAAGACAAAGAGTAAGACAGCTGCTGTACAGGCTTTTAAATGTTCGAAGCGCTGTGCGAGATGCAGATCACTCGGCACGGCAGCAGCAGCAGCAAGCCAGCAGCTGATCAAGCAAAAAAGGAGGTAAGAAACAAAACTGTATTTGTTTCCCATTGTATCACCGCTTAAGAGGGAGTTTCGGAGGAGCGACCACGTCTCCATGGGGTGCGTTCAGCACCCCTCTTCACAACACGAGAGGCAGAGATGTGAAATGGCTGGCGCGTAGATGCAGTAAAGGGGGTACCCCCTAGTTTTCATATATAATTCTGACTGAAACACATGTATTGCAACACTGTGTGTGGAATGTAGACGTAATGGGCAAGAAATTTCAAAATGCCTCCTTAAACAAATTTGAATTGCATTTTATGTTATTCCTCATGCCTTTGATTTTTGTCAGACCACAGGATTTCATCAACATCACACATTATATATTCTCAAGCAAAACACCTCTGAAAAGATTGCTGTGAATGCTGGATCCACGTTCGGCAAGCATTTGCCACAGTGTTGCCACATTCTTCCTCCATGGCCTGTAGAAGCGTCGTTCAATCATGTGGACTGCAGTCAAACACTTTACATCTCCAGGAGAAGAAGAACTTTACAGCTGGATTTAAAAAGGGAAAGTATGCTGGCAAGAACACCATCAAGAAACGTGGGTGGTTTTCAAACCACTTATGTACAAGAGGGGGGCAGTGGAACTGAACGTTGCCCCGTACCACCACAAACTGCCTTCCATCCAGTTGTTTCTGATCTTCCTGCCTTTGTGGAATGAGAGCATCATAGAGAACACTTACAAAATTGTGCAGTCATTCTGTTTTGTATTGGCCAAAAGTAGCATTGTGTTCCTACTCCACATACGATGCCTTTTACACTCATCAAATCATTAATAAGTGGGTGAACTGTTAAGCAAAATGCACCTCAGCTTTTGTCTACATTCCATAATTGATTGACCTCAATTTAGTGGCAATTGAACACATGCTGTGTGAATCTGGCAGGATGGCAGGTTGAAAAGAGAATTGCACTTTAGATAGAGACTTGCTTATTTTCACAAGAATATGTGTCAAAGCAATCAAAAATTTATTATTGTAGTTGGAATACTCATTAAGGGTTTAAGTGGTTGTGGTGTCAGTTTTGAAAACATCTCTCTTGGCTGGGAGAGTGTTGTGTGTAGTGATTGGGATGTATGTTATTTCTGAGGTTTGTGGGATATCAATGAATATGTACAATCTAACAAAGGACTTGTGACTTGGAGCCTCAGGCATAGTGAAAATAGTGGGAGGCCTCCAAAAATCCAAACCTTCCATCCCTAACCTTCACAGGCCAACCCAGAAGAGGCTCACATGAGTCCATCTTACTTCAGCTGTCAGCAGCAACAGGTTAGGCCTAGCTAGGCTTCAAAATGAAGAAAACTGTTTTGAAGCTCAAAATATAAGAACTGTCTCAATATATAGCAAAATGCCCCACAAGAGAGGGGAGGACCAATAACCCCTGGCTTGTAGATAAAAGGCCAAAACAGCACATTAATAAATAAAAGGTTTTATCACAGGAAAAGATTGCAAAATACAGAAAAAAAAGCAAAAATGGAGGTTAAAAGGTATTGTCTTAAGGCAAACCTGAAACAAACAAGTCTTAATGTGTAATATGAAGTCATTTTCCTTAACTCAATAGCAAAAAATAGATAGATAGATAGATAGATAGATAGATAGATAGATAGATAGATAGATAGATAGATAGATAGATAGATAGATAAGAATTTATTGTCCCCAGGGACAACACTCACAAGAAACACCAAAACCACAATATAATCCACCTGCTGAGTTTCTTGTTCAGACCTCTTATGAAAGCTGAGGGTGGAGCCAGCAGTGATGAGGTCACAGTGGCCCAGCCTCCCATGGCTCCACCCACAAAACACAAGGAATACACTGAAATTTAAAGTCACAGGCATATTTAACCAAATAACAGAAAATACATACATGTAAGGCAAATAATCATTCATTAATTAACAAAAACAACAATTAAACTAATATATACATATAAATATGCAACAGTAGTTTGTTTTGGAGAAATGTGTCAAATCAACGGGGAAAAACTGTAAGTTACTTTATGTTATGCTATTATGTTGCATTGCATTGTGTTGTGTCGTGTCATGTCATGTTATATTACATCAGGCATTGTAATGTCATGGTACATTATATTGTGTTATGTTATGTCATCTTATATTTTGTTACTTTTTTAAAATCACAGTCACTAGGAGTAGTCACAGTCTACCCAGACTGCCACTATTGAAGAGATTCCAGGGCACACTCACTCACAGCCATTTTAAAGTTACCAGCCAATAATTTACTTGCTTATATTTGAATGAAGAGAGGACACATTCAGAAATTGTAAGTAAATCTTGAGCACATCTCTCTATCTGGAAGCCTGCCACTAGAAAAGGAACAGGAGACCGCATCTTTATGACAACATCACCTCTGCTTCAGCACGATGACAGCATGCACTCCTATGTGATCTGGCTAAAGAAAACAGAGACTTAAAAACTGTAATCATTTACTTTCCAATGGGCTTCTTTAAACTGTTCTTTCTGTGGAGAGCAAGTGGTCAAGATTAAAATTAAACAAGATGATTGTAATTATTTCTTAGGTTTTATAAACATGTATGTTCTCTTCACTAATTGGCAAAGGTTTCTGGTTTGCAATTTTTCCAGTTAAATGGTACCTAATTTGAAGAGAACTAGTGCCCTTGTTGAATGTGGTACGGTTCTGCATGGATCCTACCTTTACATTTTGTTTTGTGAATTTTCTTTATTACTTTTCTTTTGTTTAATAATTTTATACTAATTGCTTTTTCTTAACAAATTATTCTGTTTCATTGTTGTTGTTAGCTTAATTATATTAGCCTTGGGTTTTACTAATATAATTAACCTTTTAATCAATGTAAGAGCCAATCTTGGAAAGTTAACATTAATGTTAAATTAATTTAAGTGTATGTTTAATTTCAATAGAATGTCAGTTTCTCATAATTATTTTGATTATCTTTTATAGCAGCTTATCAAGGTGGTCAGTATGATGCTGTTGTGTTATTACATTGCCATTCCTGTTATTGTGCTTATCATTCTTTTCATCTTAAACTGGTGGGATTTTCTTTCTGCTCAGACAATTGGACCAGCTTCATTTCATATAGCAAATTCCATAAAGCACTTTACAAAGCGCATAAGAATAATTTAAAGTAAGTTCAACAAAATATAAAACTAATTAGAAGATAATTCAGATACAAGACACATGTCAAAAAAATGTGGAAAAAATGAGAAGAGCCTGGAAATATCCTGGCGTCAGTTCAGAGTTAAACACGGTGTGATGGTAGTAGAACCTCTCCAGGGTCTCCTCAACCTGCTCCCTACTATCTCTACAGATTACAATGTCATCAGCAAACATCATAGTCCACGGGGACTCCTGTCTAATCTCATCTGTCAACCTGTCTATCACCATTGCAAATAAGAAAGGGCTCAGAGCTGATCTTTGATGTAATCCCACCTCCACCTTGAATGCATCCGTCACTC
>NC_041395.2:318967031-319144531 GCF_900747795.2 Erpetoichthys calabaricus
AAAACTAGGACAAACCGCCTTAAAAACAGCTTTTATCCGAAAGCAATCATGGCCCTGAACTCAAAATAAAACTGCTCCATATTATTCTTCCAATGTGCAATATAGACCGTAAGTCAACAAGTGCAATTTGTATATTTATTACTATTCGGTTTATTATTATATTCTGTCTTCTTGTCTTTTTAACTCTTATTCCTCACACTGAGTCGATTGCACCTTCAATTTCGTTGTTCCTTTGTAAAAGTGACAATGACAATAAAGATCTATCTATCTATCTATCTATATAGTAAATCAGAGTTGGTCTCGGTATCTTATCCTAATTCTGTCAATGATAGTATGACATGTGAATTCACCTTTGACAAGGAAATACTCTGTCCTTGGGATGTGAGGTCATTCGGTGAGTTTCTCGACTTACTGCTGCAATCAAAGAAATAATAATAAATTTCCTTAAGGATCATACAGAAAGTCTTTTGAATTTTTCCATGAAAACTGGATTTATTAATATATTAATTAATTTTTATTTTTTCTTTTGCGTTAGTTACTGATTACATGTGCACATGACTTAATGAAGCACAGTTAGAGATTACTCTTAAATGTACCATCGTTTATTTAGAATTAAAAAGTGCCAAGCTAAGCTTTGAAGTGTTCTAAATGTGTTCTTTGTAGAACTGGAGTCTCTCATTCCTTTGTTTGATTTCTTATGAGATTTGGCTTACATTAAACTTTCCAAGATAAGCTTAAAAGACCTTTTCCTTGATTCCTTGTCATTCTTAAAGTAACACGCTATACGTTATTTAAAAATACAATATTCACTCACTGAGCAAATTCTTAGGATTGCTATGCTAATACTGGATAGGGCCTCCTTTTGCTTTTAAAACTGCCTAATTTCTTCATGACATGATTTCCACAAGATGTCGGATTCTTTTGAAATATTGGGGCCATATTGACATGATTGCATCAGTTGTTGGCTGCACATTTATGCTGAGATTCTCCCATTCTGCCCCACCCCAAAGGTGTTCTTTTGGATTCAGATCCAGTGACTGGGAAGGCCACTGAAGAGCACTGAGCTCATTGAAACCAGTTTGAGATGACTGTTGCTTTGTGACGTAGTGCATTGTCATGCTGCCATTAGAAGATATGCAAATTGTGGCCATTATTGGATGCACATTGTCAGCAACAATACTGAAATAGGCCTTGGCATTCAAACAATGATTGATTTATTAATGGGCCCAAAGTGTACCAATACCCTACCACCCGTGTACCTCAGCAGAAATCGAAATTCATCAGGCCAGGCCACACTTTTCCAGTCTTCACTTTCCAGGATTGGTGAGCCTGTTCCCACTGCAGCCTCAGCTTTCTGTTCTTGGCCAACACAAGCAGAACCCAGTGTTGTCTTTTGCTCTTGTAGCCCATTCTGAGATGCTTTTGTGCTTATTGCTGTTGCACAGTATTGTTATTTCAGGTAACATTGCCTTTCTGTCAGCTCAAACCAGTCTGGCCATTCTCCTGTGACCTCTCTCATCAACAAGACATTTCCATGTGCAGAACTGCCACGTATTAGATGTTTTTTGCTTTTCGCACCAGTCCGAGTAAACTGTAGAGAATGTTGTACATGAAAACGCAAGGAGACCAGTAGTTACAGAAATAGTAAAAGCAGCCCATCTGACAGCAGCAATCATGCCTCACTCAAAGTCATTGAGGTCACATTTTTTCCCCATTCTTGTGTTTGATGTGAACATTATTTAAAGGTCTTGATCTGTATCTGCAGGATTTAATGCTACCACGTGATTAGCAGACTAGATAATTGCATGGATAAGCAGTTGTGCAAGTGCTCATAAAAAATTTCCAGTGAGTGTAAAGTTTAACATAAAATTCATAAGTTTAAATATACAAAAATGTTGAAACAGTATGCTAAAAACATAGCTGGGCTATCAAAAAGTGGATTTTGTAGAAAACCTGAAGTGGACACAACTTTATGTGCTTCAGTAAATCAACGCAGTTTTGATATTTAGAAAATTTAAATAAAAATCTTCAGTTTTATGCTTTGGTACCTTTATCCTGTTTAATTAAATTATAGTGATATTCCTTTGGATATTTTAGGCATTTATTAACAGTTAACAACTGGATCATATCAAGCAGGAATATTTCACTTAACTACACTATAAAACCTTAATAAGCTCTTTAAACAAGAGCAGACTGTTTAGTCCATCCTGCTATTATCTATCTATCTATCTATCTATCTATCTATCTATCTATCTATCTATCTATCTATCTATCTATCTATGGTGCCTTGTCTATCTTTCTAGATGTTTTAGATACTTTTTTAAAAGCTGTCCGTGTTTCTGCTTCACCTACACAACTCGGTAATCTTTCCTATATTTATTCAGAATTGTTTTTAAGTTTCCAGTATACACCTCCATTTTATGCTGCATTTTTCATTATGAAATGTGATTTACAAAATTACCTTAATTTATATGTAGATAATACTTGGTTGTATTTATTAGTTTAAATGACAGACCTGAAATTCTTGAAGTGTTTGGTCATTCTGCTAAAAGTAATGCAGCTCTGATGTCTGTCAAGTGAAAGGAAGTGAATTTTACTTTGCCTGAATCTATTCAGAGTTTCTTTGTTAGCTCTGACGCATTTACATACTTAATGTTTAATTCTGTTTTGAAGTATTGCAACATTAAATTGGTTTCTTAATATAAATTCTCATGAATATGAAGCCAGGTGCATTGTTTGTCTGTACCTTATGTTTAATTTTAAAATCATTAACTTCTAAGTGCTCATTTATACTTCACGCTCAGAACGTGTACGTGCCCGCATCATGGCTGCCACATGTTCCCAGCGTTCATTTCATGCGTCCTCTGAGCAGGTCTTCAGAAATTAACACGACGTGTGCGCGAGTTGCAGTACCAGCAAAAAGTCGGGGGGCGCAGTATGCTAAAAGTTGGAATGTGACGTCAGAGTCTCTGTTTACTATCTACATGTGACAGAAAGCCGCTTTGTGGATCCTACGAGATCAGTGTGCGCGCTTCGATATTTGATAAATGGTTCGATGTGGTGAAGCAAAATGCCGACATACAAATGTATTCGTGGTGCTTTTATATTCGAGCGTCGCATATTCCCGATCATAATGACACGATACATTTTAAAAGTCTCACATACTTTTAAATCACATACTTCTCACGTACTTCTGTGCCATCTTTTTTTCTAGGGCTTCCTCCGGTCCTGACAGCAGCGGATCGCCAGCAATAGATCGCCACACTGCACACATTAAATGTATGATATTCCAACTCTCTGCACATTTAGAATCCTTAGATTTATACTTGATATCACTTTCATGATGAAATGCATTAAAGTATGTATGTTACATTTTACAGATAAATTGGTAATTTCGTTTAAATAATGAATACTGTTGATAATTACACACATGGGGGTGACATGGTGGCGGAGCGTTATTGCTGCTGTATTGCAGGGATTCACGTTGCTGATGTTCCCTGCCTGGAGTTTACATGTTTTCCTGCTGGGTTTCCTTTCAAAGATATGCAGATATGGTTACACTAAAATGACGCTAGTGTGTATGTGAGTGCAATTTTTACAGAAAAATATTCCCTGCACTGCACTGGGATCCACATTCAGACCATATGGTGAGCGCCCCCTGCTGGCCTCACCAACACCTCTTTCAGCAGCAATCCAAGCTTTTCCTAGATGGTTTCCCATCCAAGTACTGGCCAGGCCCGACCAGGCTCAGCTTTCAAGTGGATGACCTCTTCAGATGTGCATGTGGTGTGGCTGCTGACTGTTATTTACCTGCAAGTTCCCACCATGTGAATGTAACCTCAATTTAGATTATCTTAAATCACATGTCAACTGTCTTAACTCCTGTAACTATCTTTCTATATAATACGCTACCATGGCTTTTCATTTGTCTGTCAGTTTGACCTATTGGCCTTGAAATTTGGTCACATATACTATGTGACGTCTACTATCCACTTTCAGGGTGATGATTGACCTCCAAGGTTATTCCTCTTTTTATTTTATTTTATTTTATTGTAGAATCAATTCTTGGCAGTGGGCAGCAGGCTGGCTGCACGGAGCATGTGTACGAGCGCCGTTCTCATCCCTACCACCTTCGCCGTCGCATCTCCTACCTCTTCATATCTTAAATCATTCTTGAGGCAGATTGAAGACTTAAGTGCCAGTTTAAGTGAAAAATTAAAGATAACATACTAAGTAATTGGAACACAAATACTGACTTAATCAGTTTTAACGTGAAAGATACTGACGAAAGAAAAGAAGAAGCGGGCTTCTAGGGTGGAGAAAAGAAGAGCTGCTCAGGAAGCAGCAAGCGCATCAACCTCTGAGCAAACTAATGCTAAACGTACAGAGAAAGAGGATGAAAACTATGAATGCTCAAGTCAAGTGTATTGTGCAGTGCGCCGTTACTGGTTTGTTAATAATGTTCATTTTAGAATGTTTGATTAACATTTATTATATATCTTAAAAGTGATTTTGCCTCCTTATCTGCACGACTCCCAAGAAAGAATCATCATTAAGAGGTTGCCCTACCGTTGCACATCACTTTCATGGTGTAAGGTTAGGGATTTGATCGTCAGGCTCACGGGGCACTGCTATTCATTTCACGGCCTCTATATGTTTTTTGATCGAGCCAATCACAAGTGAATTTACAGCTTGTTTTTCTTCTTTTTCAACTACTGTACAATCGTGTGCCGGGCATGAATCAGGTGCTAGGCTTGCTCTGACTGATTGGTAGTTGTATGAATTGGTTTATGCAAAAATTGTTTCACATTTATGCCTATGTGTGTGTATATATTTTTAACTTTTTATTTTTTTAAATGCTCCATATTAACCTTCCACTCTGATTATGGTGTGAATGAGATTTCCTAATTACGCAACAGTAGACACTTAGTGTAACTACCACAGCATGCACAATTTCAGCCATAGCACACAGTATTTTGTGTAGTTACATCTGTCTCGTGTCAGATCACATTCATGCCTCATGCATGGGTCTTGATGCAGTTGTTTTGGTTTGCATCCAATTGCAATTAGCATGTTTACCTCCACCTAAACAAACTGGACCTATGGAGAAATCTCACAAGAGTTTGAAAAAAACGCACCAAACAAGCTAGGTGTGAAAATGCTTTATGGAGCAGAAGTCTGTTTTTTTTTTTTTTGTTTTTTTTTAAAAGATGATGCAAGCTAGATAGATAGATAGATACTTTATTAATCCCAGGGGAAAATTCACATACTCCAGCAGCAAAAAATATTAAATTAAGGAGTAATAAAAAATGCAGGTAAAAAACAGACAATAACTTGAATAATGTTCAACGTTTACCCCCTCTGGTGGAATTGAAGAGTCGCATAGTTTGGGGGAGGAATGATCTTCTCAGTCTGTCAGTGGAGCAGGACAGTAACAGCAGTGTGTCGCTGAAACTGCTCCTCTGTCTGGAGATGACACTGTTTAATGGATGTAGTGGATTCTCCATAATTGATAGGAGCCTGCTGAGTGCCCGTTGCTCTGCTACGGATGTCAAACCGTCCAGCTCTATGCCAACAATAGAGCCTGCCTTCCTCACCAGTTTGTCCAGGCGTGAGGCATCCTTCTTCTTAATGCTGCCTCCCCAGCACACCACTGCGTAGAAGAGGGCACTCGCTAACCATTCCAAAGCAGGAATAGGCATAGGGAGTAAAGAGTCTGGAAGTCATTTGCAAAAAGAGATGTGTGAGATATCACAGCACTTCACAGCTTGTGTGGAGTAACACAATGTTAAAATTATTGTGAGGTAAAATAAACAATTGTTCATTTCCATGCAGTTGGATTTTACATTAGAATTTTTTTAATGTATACCTTAAATACATTCAAATTAAGTTCAAATAGAAACATTCTATCTGACAGCCCTAGAAGTAAATTTACATTAGCCTTGCTGGATCTAATTACAGGGATCCAATTTAATTTGAGTGCATTTTTGAGTGTGTCCCATTTAACTTTATAATGTTAATGAAAAATAAATATAACTGAACCTTTTTGTTTCAGATGAATGGGCCCGCTGTGCCTCTGCTTAATGGATCAGCTGAGCAAAATGGTCCAGAGGGGGAGCATATCTGGGAAAGAGCGTGGTCCTTGGAAGAGATGCGCAAGTCCAGTAGCAACTGGTCTCTGGCGGCTGACTCTGGTGTAAGTTCATGACCTGTCAGGTACCTTGCAGGGTATAAATAAGACATGTTACTTGTTTAAAGCATCTTATGTATATTTATACACGAGGTGAGACACAAAAATATCCGGATTGGTAAAAAAAAAAAAAATATTTATTGAATTATAGCATTCTAAACATTGTTACCTTGTATATACTCCCCCTCCCGATCTGTACACCGCTCCATACATATCTTCCATTGATTGAAACAGTGCTGGAAGTCTTCTTGCTTGAGGCTGTTCAGCAGGCTTGCTGTTTCTGTCTTCACTTCATCCATTAAAGAAAAACGTGTTCTCTTCAGGTCATTTTTGATTTTCGGAAACAAGTAAAAATCACAGGGAGCTAAAACGGGCATATAAGGAGGATGATCAAGGACAGGAATGTTTTTGTCAGTCAAAAACTGCTTTACAGAAAAAGCAGTACGATCATTTTGATCAATCTGATTCACCATTTTGATGTTTCAGTCTGGCCGAGATGAGCGTGGGTGACCTGGGCGTTGAATGTCTTCCACATTTTCTTGTCCTTCCTTGAAACGTTTGTGCCACTCAAAAACTTGTGTGTGAGACAAACTGTTAACACCGTACACTGTTGTTATCATTTCATAGGTTTCTGTGGCCGTTTCTTTCAATTTCGCAAGAAATTTGATGTTGATTTGCTGTTAGATTTTTTTTTTTTTTATAGCGGCAACTTGTGAAGCGATTGTTGTGCAAATACTCACTGGGCTATTCACAGGATACACCTAGCCATTCGGCTGTTTCAGAGGGCGTGTAGGAGGGGATATAGTTTTATGATTCACGTCCGACTGACCTCCTGACAATTTTCCAGGAAAGCCCCAAGCCCAGTCCGGTTATTTTTGTGTCTCGCCTTGTATAAACACACACATACACTTTATTCTGCTTAAAATACTTAAATCACACATTGGATCTCGGTGAATGAAATATTCAAGTTGAAAATCTTGGACAACATTTGGACATGCTCCTGATGAAACGAAGGATGGTGTCCTGAGAGATTTCCTCCCAGACCTGGATCAGTGTATCAGTGAGCTCCTTGACAGACTGTGGCACTACTTGGTGGCATCGATTCACTAATACGTAATGTCCCAGAGGTTCTCAGTTGGTTTCAGGTCTGGGGAATGTATGGGCTAGTCAGTGGCATCAATGCCATCCAGGAACTGCCTACACACTCTGGCCACATGATGCCGGGCATTGTCCTGCACCAGGAGGAACCCAGGGCCCACGCTACCAGTGTGAGGTCTGTCAGTGGCTCTGAGGACTTCATCCCAGTCCCTAACCGCAGTCGGTGTACTGTTGCATATCACTTTGAGGTCTGTGTAACCCTTCAAGGATATACCTCCCCAGACTATCACTGACCCACCACCAAAATGGTCATACCTGTGCTACCTCTGCAACCTAAATCAGCTGCAGGTACTGCCTCATGTTACCAGTAGTTACCAGGAAATAGCAGAATGCAAAACTAGAGAAGAATCAATCGGGAAGAATAAGGAGAGAGCAAGGCCACCACCTGCAAAACCATTCCTTTTTTGGGGGTTGACTTGCTGTTGCCTCTCCAGTACACCTGTCATCACTTTCATTTGCACCAAAGCATGTGAAGTTGATTCACAATTGCTTATACTTACTAACTGGACAGTTTGATATCCATGAAGCTTAACTGATTTGGTGTTAATTTTTCTGAGCAGTGTGTGTGTTTTGTCAAATATCAATGGGAGTTAGCATTTTGCTCTTACAATCCCTCCAATTAACTAAAGGTATGACATTGTTTGGCAGATTATGTACCGTATGTATTATTATGTATGCTACATTTTGCAAGTTTTGTTTGAAATGTTTCTCTTAGTTTAATTTGAGAAGATTAATTAATTTAGGCCTTGAAACAGAGTTACACTAAACACCTGTGTCAGTATTGATTCACTGTGTGAGTGACAACATATACCATAACAGGGCAGTTACATTTGTCAGTTTTTGGCATGCTCCACAAAAAGTACTTACTGAATGGTGAGTGGACATGCAAGTGGGTACTGACACAGTAAGAAATAAAGAAGGCTTGAGTACAGGCCTATATACTTGCCTTCAACAGTTTACATTCAGAAATTAGGACAATGGGAGTTTTATGTTTTATTATATGTACATATGTGTGTGTACACTAAACTGTTTCCTATCAAATACAGCCTGCTCGGGATTTAGCTGGGTTTGGGAAATGTATGGATAAATCCTATACAGCCATATGGTTGCATAGTTTCAAGTATTTTTAGTCAAATATAATTGATTTTTTTTATTCCTTACAGCTGTTGCTTTTTCTGCAAGACTTTTCTCAAAAAATGCTGTCAAAGACCCATGAAATTGAAAAACAGTTAGATGGGTTGATTTGTGACACAAAAGCAACTGACTGCTGTCTTCATTCTGTCTTCAATGATTTTCTCATGCTTTCCAACACTCAGTTCATTGAAAATGTAAGTCATAAGGCTCTTGGTGGGCAGGGGTTACTTTCTGTTTTGTTCCTGTCACAGTACTTCAGTGTTTGCTATATTTGTGCAAAGACTGAAAACTAAATTGCTTGATGCTTGTTTTTTCTGTCCCTGGGTACTTGAAAATAGACTAGATTTTTGCTAGTAACAATAGGAGATCATTTTTTTTTTAATCGATTTGTTTATTTTTGATGTATGTGTACTTCATTAGTCACCTAGGGGAAATTCTTTTTTCATGACCTTTGGGGGTCAGAGCGTAGGGTCATCCTTTTTACAGTGTCCCTGGAGCAATTTTCAGGTTAAGGGTCGTGCTCAAGGGCCCAACAGAATAAGATCTCTTCTGGCAGTAACAGGATTTGAACCAGCAACTTTCTAAATACCAGCACAGATCCTTAGCCACAGAGCCACCACACCTCCCAATCATTTTTAATTGTTAATCTAATTAAATAGATGATCAACAAGTCTAGTGTCATATGATTATGCTTATTGGTCATTGTCCACCTGTAACAATATCAAAAATTGCTGTTAGAAAAAAATCTCTTGTTACTCATGTCATATAATTCCTATGTCAAGTCATCCAGTCATATGTTCACAACCTTCCAAACCCTTGTTAAATAAAGCACTTCCAGAAAACAAGAAACGTGATTTTTCTCATGGATGTTTTTGATATTGTTTGCTGTTGTCCACCATATACTTATGTCCAATTAAAAAACTTTATCTCCATTCTGCTTGAAAACTACATCGAGTAAGTAATAAATAAAAAAATCATTTTTGGGTGAGCAAATTTATAGCTATAGTATATTAGTAGTAAATTGCTAAACCTTACAACATACAGTATACAAGCGTGATCTATGTCAATTTGAAATACACAGTAAAAAGAGTAATTTCAGTTTCATTAGGATCAACGATCCTGACAGTATAAAGTCCATAACAACTGAGATTTGGGCATTTGAAATTGGGAAACAGCATATATGTGTGTGTCCATAATCACTAAATTTGTTTCTGTTCAGAAGCAATAACTGAAAGAATGATTTGTAATGCACAGTGCAACACTGCTATTTAAAAAAGACAATATATATATATATATATATATATATATATATATATATATATATATATATATATATATATTTTTTTTTTTTTTTTACTGTAGTTTGCTTTTGAGAAGACCATATAAAGATTTATATTTTTCCTTCATAGCTTTTACATTTTGCAACAGTGGTGAGAGTAAAAAGTGATATATGAAATACTAATATACTGTCTCTCTCTTTTCTAAACAGCTCATACAATATTTTTCTTAAACCCCTTGAATTAAAGCTGAATGTCTACACTTCATCACATCTTGATTGTTTTGTTTCAAAACTGACTGTGGTGGTGTACAGAGCCAAAAGTATGGAAATTGTGTCACTGTACAAATACTTATGGACCTGACTGTTTTTGATTTACTAGTGAATTGTCCACAGAGCTTTTTGATGATGCTTGACAGGAAAGACTCTGTGCCAACAAGGGACTGGGAATAATTCTTCTTCCATTTACCTTTGCATACTACTTCAATTAAAGACTGTAAATCTTGATTGTAATTTTTATTATTCACAAATCACTGGCTTTTACAACTTGTCTGTCCAGTATGAATCCTGTATGTTAACAGATGTAAGGAGATTTTGTTGATTTCCTTTAGTTGTCTGTCTCATACTAAATTTATGTCTGCTTCCATTTGTTAGCTTAGGTTTCCTTTTAGCGTCCTGTTGTAGGTGAGCTGCTACAATCCTAAAACTGAGCAAATAAAAAGGAAGAAGTCTGGCTTAGCTTTTTTTTTTTTTTTTTGCAGGGTATATAGTTCTAGTACTGTGAAACTGTGGTATTTGTGAGAAGTGATGATGTAGGTGAAAGACGTGGGAGTGCATTGTAATAATGCATTATAAAAGTTGTAGCAGAGAATAAGTAAATACAGTATGAAGAGCAGTGTCACCTGTCATATGATTCTGGTCATCATACTTGTATATATTGACAAATAATATTTGCTTTACACACCGTTGATTACATAGCAATCACTACTGGCTCCTTGTCCTTATTCTGAACATGCTAGTCCATTGAACAAAGCCATGTGCTTCCAAGTGAGGCTCTCCGATGAGGTCACGGTTGTAGACATCTACGTGTTATTGTGTCTGGTGCTTCCAATACTCGGATTGATTTTATGTAATCGGTTTACAGACACCAGCTCTGCCGAGATTTGAAATATTAGGTGGGTTATAAAGTCAATGAGGTTTTTTATATAAAGGACTTGCAGAGCAGAACTAGTGGCCTCTATTTGGCCTCTTTGTAAGTTCCTTGTAGTTGGGTTCATAACTGCATTCGCTGGCCTCTGGTGTTTAAATAACAAGAAGAAATCATTTTCATGCTTTTTGCATGATAGTTATAAAGGTCTGTTAATCTAGACATATCATCCTGATTTACTTGTCTTATAAAGGCAAGTGTTTAGTGTGGATATATTTCATGTTTTTGAAATTTTTTACCTTTGCTCTTATCATATACAGTATATATGTAAACTGGAATTGAGAAGCTTTATGATGGAGTCTTTGTGAGAAAAGGTAGATTTTTATATGAAAGCTTCTGTCCAATAATATGTGCTGTTAATTTATGTAGAAATAGAACATTTTCAATCATTTGAAATTATCATATCCATGATATGGCGACAATGATTGTCTTGCACAACTTTATTCTTTGATACAGAAACCTGGCAAGTCTGAGGCTGTTGCTATTCTTCCTTTAATTAAAACGATGATTTTACAGTTTCTTGTATGAAACTGCAGTGCAACATTTGTTGGCTTTTGTATAAATATGAGAGTATTGTATGGAAAAAGAAATTGGTATGTTTACGGGTACAAGTAGCAGCATTTATACTTTGAAACACCAGTGCACGTTTTATTTTATAAACTGTATGAAATAAGCCAATATCTTTTTGTCTTTTGTCTTTGTTTAAAACTAAGAGAGTTTATGATGAAGAAGTTGAAGAGCCCATTTCCAAACATGAAGTTGGGGAAAAGAACTCTGATCAGGTATGATTCTTTGGCAACCCTTTCTTCATAATAATTTGTTGTCTGTAGAATAAAGAAATTTCTGAAAATCTATTGTATTTGCCTAAAGCTTACCTACTAATACACCAGAATTTACTATGATTAATTATTTGGTAGTTAATAGATGCTCTGCTAATGTAATTTAGTTGCCAAGCTTTTGTTTTAAGTGTGCAAAATATTCTCCGGGGTTCTTTCTGGCCATTTAAGTAGATCAGGGGTGTCCAACTCTGATCCTGGAGGGCTGTGGTGGCTACAGGTTTTCAGTCTAACCAGGTTCTTAATCAATGGCCATGTTTTGCTGCTAATTGACTTCCTTTGCTGTATTTATTTTTGGGACTGTTGTTATTAATTCTGTAAGGTGTCATTGTGTACCTTGAGAGGCGCCAATAAATAAAGTAAATTATTATTATTATTAAAAGCTTTGGCTATCAGAATATCAGCTTGTAAGATTAAATTAGCATAATATAGGATTAATTGCAATGTCCTGTGATCCCAGTGCATTATTCTGTTTATTATTAATAAGACCATGCAATGTTTTGTTCTATTGAGTAATTCATCATTTAAATGTATTATTTTTGTTCTGAAAGGAGAAAACTAGAGAACAGAAGGAAGCAGAATTAATTCCAAAAATTCAAGAAGCTGTGAATTATGGGTTAAAAGTGTTAGATGTGGCATTTGAGCAACTGGACATTAAAGCAGGAAACTCTGATTCAGAGGACGAGGAGTGCAATGACAAAGTGGAACCTATTCTGGAACCAAAGGTAAGCTTTAATTGCATAAAGGTTATTGTGTCTTACAGAACATCATTTGTTCAAAAAAATGATCACCTGCTTTTAATTTAAAATAGTTATATACTTGTAAAGACTTCTTGTAACACCGTGCTGCCTATGTGAAAAGGGTGTTGGAGATTTAGTTTCATTTAAATGTAAAACATCAAATGCATTGGAAGAACATTGCATGGCATGACCTGACTGCAAAATATTTCAAGTACAATATTAAAATATTCTAATTTCTTCAAATCTCAAAATGTTTATTAATGCAGCCAAGATATGTGACCTTAAGAAAAAATCTTAGCATAAAGATCACTAGACGATTTATTGGCCCTCAATTAATAAAAATGGCAAATTGTGTTTGTTTTGAGTGTGCTATTCACTGTTGTATTATATTTATTGTGTAAATGAGATACATATTTGTTGTGTGTCTACGTCAGATTAGAAGAGATTTGTCTATTTAAAATGAATCAAAATACCTCATAAATACTTTCATAAACTCCTTCTAAGATGGAAAATTGAAGTGCCCGGAGAGTTGCTTAATGGTGTAAAGAGCTGCAGTACCTTATAAAAGAAAGCTGTGTTGAACAATTCAGTAGCCTCGGAGATTACTTTCACACAACATCTATTGCTATTTCTCTTGCCGTGAGGGCTTTACTTAAGCGGTTTAGGTCAGATTAAGCTACTAAATTACATAAACAGGATTTCAAAATCTTCTTAACTCAACCCATTTTACCCCTGAGAACAATGATGGACTATTATTTTCATTTTTGTAGGATTTATATGTTGACAGACCATTGCCCTACCTAATTGGCTCCCAGCAGTTTATGGAGCAAGATGATGTGGGATTAGGTGACCTTTCCAGTGAAGGTATTGCCACTTGTTTGCCTGTTCCTTTACTCATTTTTTTTTTCCAAATGAAAGATAGTTTATTATATTACTTTAAATGATTTATTTCAAATAAGAAGGCATACCTGAGTTTTCTAGTACACATATTGTTTTAGCATACAATAATTAAGCTATGTTTAATATTGTATGTATTTTTCTTCTTTAGTTTGGCATTAAAATTTACACTGCTTCAGTGTGCTCTCATAATAAGTGTTTAATGACTATATTTCGTGGCAAATCCTTTAAACATTCTGACTTTTAACACTGCACTATTGTCTTTATTTTTATTAACAGAAGCGTCCATAGGTAGTGATCGAGATAGTGTCATTGATAGTGAAGAAGAGGTAAGAGATTGGGGAAACACATTGCAATTTAAATGATTTTTGTATTTCTAGATTTTAATTTCAAAGTATCATTAAACACAGACCTTTAAATAAAAGAAGAAATGTATAAAATATCCTATGCTTTATATATTAGTAAAATGACAGATGTGTTCTTTTTATGTTAAGTTTTATAAATTAATACACATGCACCACATGTACTCCATGGAAGACTGACCACTCTATATTGACCACCTCTGTAAATTGTATCTTGACCCCTTGGACTGTGACACACTATATATATTGTGGAATGAGCCCCGGACACAGACAGATGGACATCATGTTTGCACCCAACACACGTTTATTATACACTATTTACAACTATTAGATTGCACAAACCCCAGTGCCACAGCACCAATCACCCCAAAGTCCAGGCCACAAACACAGTATGCCTTTCTTCAGACCGCCTCCTTCTCTCTCTTCACAGACCTTGTCCTCTTCCACCCGACTCTAGCCACTCTGTGAAGGAAGGCGGCCCCTTTTATATGCACCTAGATGTGCTCTAGGTGCTTCCCGGCAATCTTCCACTGGCACTCCCCAGTGTGGCAGAAGTGCCGGCTGCGTACCCGGAAGCACTCCGGGTGTCCCCACTCATCTTTCCCCTAGCACTTCCTGGTGTGGCTGAAGTGCTGGGGTCCAGGGCTCTCCAGGCATGAGGGTGCCCCCTGGTGGCGACCACAGGCCCCTACAGGGTTGAGCTTCCCAGCTCCATACCCGTGGCCCCCAAAGGAACCAGGGCGGTCGCCCCCCTCGTGGTCTGGAGGAGGCACAAGCCCTCCTCTGGTCTTCCTGGGCGTCCCGGCTGGGTACCACCCCCAGCCGGGTGCCACAATATATACACCTTCAAAAAAATATACTTTCTAGTAAAATTGTGTTTTGCAGTGACGATTAACAAAAGCCAAGTCACTGGGAAAAGAAAAAAACAGCAGGAATTGATCTAGCGCAGCAATGTTTTATTCATAGACAATTGAGTATGTGTAATTCAAGACAAAGCAAATCCAGTGACGTGATAATAATAACTTTATTATTACGTATTATTTCACTCATGCCTTTATCCAAGGTGACTTAACACTAGAATTACCAGAGTCCACGAAAAAACTCGTAGATCCAGCCCACTTTAAAACCGTTCTCAGCTCTCTTTTGTCTTCAAAATGTGCCGATTAACACGAGCAGCAAGCAGCCGGCTATTCCATCCCCACCGCCGCAGAATGTTCACTAAGTTTTCCCAGCTCATGCCTTGTTTGATTATCTGGGAGTGACTGAACTGCTGGAGTTTTAGAGTGGAAATAATAGATCGCTATTTGGAACACACGCAGTTCATGTGTGTTCCGTTTCTACAGTAATCTGTGTAAACACATTTTTAAAACAGAAACGTTTTTCATATTTTAGTAGTAAATGAAAAAATGTAGGCATAAACTATATAATGTATGAAGCCTGAAGTCCAAAGATCAAGTAAACACTTTCACAAAAGGTTCAAGAATGATACAACAGCTTCCGTGGCGTAGCGGTAAGATTTGCTGACTAGTCTTTCCTACATTTACAACGTGTGTACCTGTTACAATATGCATGCTTCTCTCTATGGTGTGATTCCTATTACACACCTGAAAGAAAGAGACAATATATGTGAAAACATCATCGCACTAATGTAATATTATTTGAAAATGAACAGCGTCAGATCGGGTGTGGATTTATGTTGGTGCTATTACTGAAAGAAAAAAAAAATCAATATGTGCGTTGATCCTGCAGCACTGAATGAGCTCACGCGCTCTAACATCCCCCCACCCCCGATCTGACTCTAAGAAACAGCGCAAGTACAGAGGCAAACCAAGTGTATGTGTGTACTGTATAATATTAACAAAAAGAGCAGCTTACTACTGAAAACAGCAAATATAGGAGTGAGTGGGGATTGAACCAGGGACTCTTGATTACAAGTCAGCAAATCTTACTGCTACGCCACGGAAGCTGTTGTATCATCCTTGAACCTTTTTTGAAAGTGTTTACTTGATCTTTGGACTTCAGGCTTCATACATTATATAGTTTATGCCTACATTTTTTCATTTACTACTAAAATATGAAAAACGTTTCTGTTTTAAAAATGTGTTTACACAGATTACTGTAGAAACGGAACACACATGAAATGCGTGTGTTCCAAATAGCGACCTATTATTTCCACTCTAAAACTCCAGCACTTCTCCCAGATAATCAAACAAGGCATGAGCTGGGAAAACTTAGTGAACGTTCTGCGGCGGTGGGGGATGGAATAGTCGGCTGCTTGCTGTTCGTGTTAATCGGCCTATTTAGAAGACAAAGGAGAGGTGAGAACGGTTTTAAGGTGGGCTGGATCTACAAGTTTTTTTGTAGACTCTGGTAATTGAAGTGTTAAAACATTTGAGATACAATTGTTTTATTTTTCCAGTAGGAACACAGGCAGGTGAAGTGACTTGCTTATGGTCACACAGTTTCAGTAGCAGAATTTGAACCCACAACCTTAGGGTTTGAAATCCTGGTCCAAAAGCTTAACCACTACAACGCACTGTAATCCAATTATATTAGCCATTGGTTAAAAAGAAAAACCTAATATTGCCTACAGAAATGTGCTTAGGTATATACCTGTAGTACTTCTGGTACACCCAATTTACTGATGGCACTGAAATGAAATTTCCTGGGCAAAGCTGGGTCCCTCTGCTAGTTATATATAAAATATATAATTCAGACATCAGACTACAATCATGGCTGAAATTATCGGCACCCCTGGAATTTTCCCAGGAAATGCACCATTTCTCCCAGAAAATTGTTGCAATTACAAATGTTTTGGTATACACGTTTATTTCCTTTATGTGCATTGGAACAACACAAAAAAACAGAGAAAAAAGCCAAATCTGACATCATGTCACACAAAACTCAAAGCCGGGCCGGACAAAATTATTGGCACCTTTTAAAAATTGTGGGTAAATCGTTTTATTTCAAGCATATGATGCTCGTTTGAACTCACCTGTGCCAAGAAACAGGTGCTGGCAATATAGCAATCACACCTGAAGCCAGTTAAAATGGAGAAAAGTTGACTCAACCTTTCTGTTGTGTGTCTGAGTGTGCCACACTAAGCATGGAGAACAGAAAGAAGAGCAGAGAATTGTCTGAGGACTTGAGAACAAAAATTGTGGAAAAATATCAACAATCTCAAGGCTACAAGTCCATCTCCAAAGATCTTCATGTTCCTTTGTCCACTGTGCGCAACATAATCAAGAAGTTCACAACACATGGCACTGTAGCTAATCTCCCTGGACGTGGACGGAAGGATAGTCCGAATGGTGGATAAATAGCCCCAATCAACTTCAAAACATATTCAAGCTGTTCTGCAGACTCAGGGTGCAACAGTGTAAGCTCAAACTATCCGTCGACATCTGAACGAAATGAAACGCTATGGCAGGAGAGCCAGGAGGACCCCACTGCTGACACAGAAACATAAAAAAGCCAGATTGGAGTTTGCCAAAATGTACTTGAGGAAGCCAAAATCCTTCTGGGCAAACGTCTTGTGGACAGATGAGACCAAGGTAGAGCTTTTTGCTAAAGCTCATCGTTCTACTATTTACAGAAAATGGAATGAGGCCTACGAAGAAAAGAACACAGTACCTACAGTCAAACATGGTGGAGGTTCTAAGATGTTTTGGGGATGTTTTGCTGCCTCTGGCACTGGATGCCTTGACTGTGTGCAAGGCATCATAAAATCTGAAGACTACCAAAAGATATTGGGGCGCAATATAGGGCCCAGTGTCAGAAAGCTGGGTCTGCGTCAGAGGTCATGGGTGTTCCAGCAGGACAATGACTCCAAACATACCTTTAAAAGCACCCAGAAATGGTTGAAGACAAAGCGCTGGAGAGTTCTGAAGTGGCCAACAATGAGTCCAGATCTAATCCGATTGAACACTTAAGGAGAGATCTCATAATTGGTGTTGGGAGAAGGCGCCCTTCAAATCTGAGAGACCTTGAACAGTTTGCAAAAGAAGAGTGGTCGGAAATTCCAGTTGAGAGGTGTAACAAGCTTGTTGATGGTTATAGGAAGCGCTTGATTTCAGTTATTTTTTCCAAAGAGCATGCAACCAAATATTAAGTTGAGGGTGCCAATAATTTTGTCCAGCGCGGTTTTTGAGTTCTGTATGACATGATGTCAGATTTGGCTTTTTTTTCTCTGTTTTTTTGTGTTGTTCCAATGCACATAAAGGAAATAAACAAGCCTGTGTATACCAAAACATTTGTAATTGCAACAATTTTCTGGGAGAAATGGTGCATTTTCTGGGAAAATTCCAGGGGTGCTGATAATTTCGACCATGACTGTATATGTTCAATATGTACATAATATCAATGTCCAAGCTGTCATTCCCTGTATAAAACTGGTAATATTTTGTAGTAGCTTTCAATAAGTTCTTATATAATGCTGCTTTACATTTTTACAAATTATTTATTCTTTAGGATCTTTTTGCAGCACTTAATACTTTCAAGTTTACATTAACTAACTTTAAAGGGTAATAAAGTTTTATGAATGAAAACAATGAAATTTCTTGTGTTGTTTTAAAATTACACTTTTCCTTGTATTTAATTTTTAGGTTCTTTAGTTCCCTCAGTAATGATTGTTCTGTTTTTTGCAAAACAGCACTCGGATGAAGACCTGAATGAACAGGAGGATGAAGCTAAAAGCATTTCTATACAAGTATGTAATTGTGTGTATGAATATTTCTAGCCATCTGTCTGTCTACTGTACAGTGTGTATGTATGTGTGTGCATATGTATATATGTATGTATGTGTGTGCATATGTATATATGTATGTATGTATGTGTGTGTGTGTGTATATATCCATCCATCATCCAACCCGCTAAATCCTAACTACAGGGTCATGGGGGTCTGCTGGAGCCAATCCCAGCCAACACAGGGTGCAAGGCAGGAAACAAACCCCGGGCAGGGCTCCAGCCCACCGCAGGGCACACACACACACCAATTACACACTAGGGACAATTTAGAATTGCCAATGCACCTAACCTGCATGTCTTTGGACTGTGGGAGTAAACCGGAAAGAACATGTAAACTCCACGCAGGGAGGACCCGGGAAGCGAACCGTGCCGCCACTGTATGTATGTATGTATGTATGTAATATACACACACACACTGTACAGTAGATAGATAGAAGTCAAGCAAGATGTAATGCCTGAAGAAGGGGCCTGAGTTGCCTTGAAAGCTTGCATATTGTAATCTTTTTAGTTAGCCAATAAAGGTGTCATTTTGCTTGACTTCTTACTGTATATACTGTACAGTATTTTACATATACACTGTATATGTAAGATACTGTAAATATAAGTGTGTATATATGCATTTGGAAGTATTCCTGCCTAGTGCTGGGCGGTATACCGGTTCATACCGAAAACCGTTTTTTATTTTTTTTATGATATGGATTTTTCTTACACCACAACACCGGTTTAAATTGCCTAAACGATGTTCAGAACGTGGCGCAGCAGGAAACTGTTCAAGTGGGGACCTTTTTCACTGCTACACCGCTAAACACAGATTTGTTGCACTAGGGCTCTTTTTCACTGCTACACCACCAAATAGTGGGCGGTAGCATAGGTATGCTGCGCGGTGAAAATGGACAGAGAGCATTCTGAAACTGAACTAAAAGTAAAGTTGAACATGATGAACAGAAGAACTTTTGCCTAAAAAAAGGAGTCACGTCCGTCGCCTGGAGATACTTTAGTTTTAAAAGGTCAGATGTATAAATACTGTTTCTATACTACTGGATAATACTGCACCAGAAAAACATGCAAATGCAAGGCAGGCACGCCGCCGTGCCCCCATATGATTAATGCATGCTTTAATGCATTTCATCATGAAAATGATATCAAGTATTTATCTTAGCATTCTAAATTTTCAGAAAGCAGGAATATCATGAAGTGAATGGATTCTGTATGGTGATCGCTGTCTTCTCTTAGTGTGGAAGAAGTCAGTTTAAGAAGCGTAGTGATTAACCACTGGGTCGGGGAACGTAACACAAAGCATTTAATGTGCTGCATTAATTTATGACAGGGTAAATTAAGTAATTGATTAAACATTGATTTTAGGAAGAAGTTTAGTTTACGACATTCTACTTTAATTATGAAGTAAACTATGAGAATAAAGTGGAAATGTCGACTTTAATCTCAACATAAACGGCGAGAATAAAGTGGAAATGTTGACTTTGTTCTCGACATATAGTTTGTTTTTTTCTTCCCAGTATAGCTTAGCTTGAAGCAAGGTCCATATTAATGCAGTTTGCCTAAATGATGGTTCAGTTGGTAAAGATGTCATCACCAAGTTGCACTTGTTTTATTTTATTTTAATTTGGTGAATACTGTGTAATGCACATGGGCTTGAAGTCTTGAAGTAATAGTGCAACTATCAGTAATAATACTATTATTTATTTTATTATTATTTATTAGTTTAAATATTATGCAGTTTAATGATGATAAAGTTGTTTAAAAAGTCACTTTAACGTGTCAGTTGACAGAGATTGTTAACATTAACAGAAAGTGTAGTTGGTTTACAAAAAATATTTACTAATTATTCCTTTTCTAAGACATATTCGGTGCAATACAATTTTTGACAAGCACTTCTGGATGTTTTACTAAGTCTAAATGCCTCTTTGTATGGTTGAAAATATGTTGTCAAAATTACAGTTTGTTTTTGCAAAATTTGTTCAATAAAAAGGTTCTATATTTTGACTGCATCTGTCATGCAATGTGATACCTTCTCCATTAGTGCCACCCCCTTGAAAACTATCACTTTATGGGGCCATGCAAACCTGTATTAATACTTGTGTGCACATTAAAATGTTTTTTTTTTGTACAATGTACAATACTCTTGACAGTGGAATAGGTTATTCTTAGCCAGTAATTGCAGTGGAAAATGTGGTTAACATCCACTCATGCATGGGGAAAAAAATACCGTCGAATACTGTGAAACCGGGATAATTTAGAAAAATACCGTGATATAGAATTTTGGTCATACCGCCCACCCCTATTCCTGCCTTTTATACATGTAGCTTTTTTGATCCAAGGTGAGGTGTACCCTGTAAACATGACAATGCTACTTTGTCACTCTTTTGATAATAAGCCTGCACAGTGCTCTTGATCTGACCTGGCCTTCCAAGCAGTCTTTGCACCCATTTCTCAATGCCAGTACCCCAGGAAGCTATTGGCCAGTCCTTGAGCTACCTGACAGTGACCAACTTACATGTATTTCCCACTCCATAGCCTGCTACTGATAATGTTGTCCACTTACTTGTGTAGCTAAGCTGCTTGGATCACTGCAAGATTACCTGCTAGTGATTGCCAACATCAGGAGATAACTGACATATTTTTGCACAACTACCACATTGTTTTGGTTATATTGCCTTATAGACAAATCTAGTTATCCCTTAACCTTAGTTTAGACTTGACCATGTTCTTATATTCTTCCAAAGGTTTGCATTTCCTGATTACATAGGGAGACAAGATCTTCTAAGACGGAATAATGAGTGGTTGTGTGAACTGTTTTGCCCTCATGACAACAGTAGTGCTAACCACTGTACCATTGTGTCATCCCATATCTTGTAGGTGCATATCCCTGCTTATCACAAGATTAGAATCTCATTTCCTACATAAAATGAAAGTTAATGGTTTTGTACATCCATCAATTCTATGTGGTTGGTTTGGTTTCTTCATTAGTTATAACAGAGTACTGTTGGTATTTACCCATACTGTGAAATGATTTTTAAAATGTATGTGAAATGTTTAATATCTCACTCTGTGTTATAGAAGTCATCAATGATCAGTGATGATGAGGAGGAGGACTCTGACATTTTTGGCGATTCAGACAAAGATGAAGAAGATGAAGAAGAAGTAAAGGTAATAAAAGAAATATTTTTTCTTTACTATATGTTTTGTATTTTATATTAATAAATACTGTTTGCTAATCTAGAAGATGACTGGCTCATCCTCATTTGTGGATGAACTTGCTGCCCGAATCAAAGATGATGTACAAAACAAGGAGGATAAAGACCAAGCAGGTAAATGATACTGGTAAATTTTGTTCTATTAAAGCTGTTGTCACACTTCATGACTTGTAGTGAGAAGGGATGTCAAATTTGATGACTGCTATTGCTGATCTTGTAATTTGAGTATCAGATTACATGATTAGAGATCCCAGGGAATTGCAAATTAGGGGACTTCATAAAAACTGTTATTTCCAAAATATCACCTCACACCTTTTTCTTACAGTCAATAATGTGGTCTCAATGTATCCAGTGGTACACAAATGTTTTAGAGGTATGGCAAGTTCACTTGGCCATTATTGTTGGAAAAAATAATTTTGTATTTTACCAGAATATTCTTAAAGAGGATATACAGTCATCTGTCCTTGACATGAAGCTGAATTGTAATTGTGTTTATGCTGCTGAATAATGACCCAAAACACAACTGAACGACTTGGAAGAAACAAAATTAAAGTTTTGGAATGGCCTAGTCAGAGTTCTGAATTAAACCCCATTGATATGCTGGGGCAGGTTTTGCCCATTATTGAAACTGTGGAGCAATTGCTTTTTCACATGGTGAGAAGGATATTGTGCAACCTTGTCCCTTGAATAATGGAAGTATGATTTAAAAACTGTATTGCATGTTCACTCAGGTTCTCTTTTTATAATACTGCTCTTTTTGTAAAGTTCTGAGGCTCTTTGTTATGTGTTCATAGCACTGTACATAATCCCTCCACTTTACCACTGTCATATTCCTAAATGAAAGTAGAATTAATTATATTCAATAATGAAGTATAGCAGCACTTTCATTTTTAATGATTATGTTCAAATATTTAATGTAGCGGATTGTTCAGCTGTTGTTTTATGGCTTTCAGTACTTTTAGGAATTAAAGGATAGGTTTGTTATTTTTTTTTACCTAAATTGAGGTTATTTCTGCACAGCCATGATATATAGTCGTTTGCCACATGAAATTATGTTCTAAAGTGGATCATTTTTTTTTTATAATTTTTTTTCTCTTTTCAAAATCAAAATACCTAACCTGCTCATGTTCTGTAAAATGGAGGTGAAGGGCGGGTGCATACACCAAATGCTGTCATGCATATGAATCATACAGAGGTATATTCCCAACACTAAAAAAAAAAGATAATATTTATGGATTGATTCCTGTCATTCAGTGTGTTTAACTGTAAAAGATTATCTGTTTTAACACTGAATCCTGGAAATGTGTCAGTATTGTTTTTCAGTTACTAAAAAACTGCATCCATCCATCCATCTTTTGTGTGGAAGTGTAAAGACTTTGAGTAATTGTGTGTTTAGTCGTCTGCAGAACAGAGACAGCAATTCACATCCTGGGTATCAATGTGCAATAATGTCTGTAACAACCCTTGGAGATGATTTTTAGAGGTGAAAAGTATATCCTGAAGGAAACCACACCATTTGCAGATGAAAGGTTTGCGTAGAGGAAGATGAGTAAAAAGGTGAAGTGCATAGTTGGTTTCCTTTTAAAATGTCTGAATCTCACAAAACAGTTTTGCTTTTTTCCTTTCATATAATAAAATATACATGATATTTTGCAACATGTGTGCAGTCATAAGATGTGAATCAATCGTCGATAACACCCTTGGCTTGAGAAATGATCATATTTGGTAAGTTTAAGGCATTTGTTTTCATATTTGGATACTGGTACCCTTCACTCTCATTTTAAAAAGCAATAGCAGGCTAGATATTTTAAAATGTATAAAAAATGCTCCATTTTAGGAACATAATTTAATGTGGCAAATTAATATACAGGTCAAATTCCGTTACAATGAATATCATTACAATGAAATTTTCATTACAGTACAACGAAGTATTTTTACAGTCCCGACAGTTTTCCCATATGACAGAGTCTATAGAAATCTTGTTACTGGACTGGCCAAATGTCCCATTCTAGCTTTACAAAGAAAACTAGAGGGGTGGGAATTCTCATACACAGCACAGTTCCATTTGTAGCATCAGATGTAGTATCGGACCCTGAAGGGAGATATGTGATGGTCATGGGCAACTTATATAACAGTAAAATGATTTTGATAAATGTTTATGCACCCAATGTCGATGATAAGGAATTCATGCAAAATCTATTTGCATCCATTCCTAATGTGAACACTCATAAAATTATAATGGCTGGGGACTTTAATTGTGTTTTAAATCCACTCTTAGATAGGACTCCTGTGACGGGGGGACGACATCTAATACTGCAAAGACAATTACACAGTTTTTAAATGACCACAACTTATCAGACCCCTGGAGGTTTCTTAACCCAAACTCAAGAACATATTCGTTCTACTCACCAGTGCATTATAGCTACTCAAGAATTGATTATTTTTTTATAGATAATAATTTCCTGCCTACGATTAAATCATGCAAATACTACACAATTGTTATCTCCGACCATGCCCCTCTAGTCTTAGAGCTAAAATCATTAAGCCCCTCACACTCACCTCGCAGATGGCGCCTTAACCCTCTTCTATTGGCAGACGAGAACTGCACAGAATTTATATGCAAACAAATCAGCTTCTTCCTAGAGACAAACACGCCCACAGAGGTTTCTGCAGGAACACTCTGGGAAACTCTAAAGGCCTTCTTAAGAGGACAGATTATTTCATATCTTTCCCACAGAAATAAATCAGAAACCAAGAAAGTGTCAGAGCTAAGAAGCAAAATTACTAGAATAGATGAAGAACAAGCCAGGCGCCCAAGTGAAGCTCTCCACAGGAAAAGGCAGGCCCTGCATATAGAAGTTAACATCTTAACAACTATGAACAACTTATTTAGAAGTCTAGACATCATTACTATGAACACGGAGAAAAAGCTAATAAGCTTTTAGCTCAACAAATTCACAAACAAGAAGTTCGCAATGCAATACCAGTAATCACCAACACGAATGGAGAAGAAATTATTGACCATAAAAATATAATGCACGCATTTAGAGATTATTATAAATCCTTATATTCTACTGAGCTCAAAGAAGACAACACACAATCTAATGCATTTCTGGATACATTACAGACACCACAAATAGATGCTTTAAGTGCTGAGGAACTGGATAAACCTCTGACGCTAACAGAATTACTAGATGCTATAAAGTCACTTCAAAGCGGGAAATCAGCAGACCCTGATGGTTACCCCGTAGAATTTTATAAGAAATTCTCCACTCAGCTAGCTCCCCTCTTATTGGCAACACTTACAGAAGCTAGAGACAGCCAAATACTACCTCAAACATTTCGTCAAGCCTTAATCACAGTCTTTCCTAAACAAAATAAGGACTTGTTACAATGTGCATCATACAGACCAATTTCACTCCTGAATAATGATGTTAAGATACTCTCAAAAATTCTAGCTAGAAGGATGGAGAAAGTGCTGCCCTCGGTAATATCACAGGATCAAACTGGATTTATTAAAAGACGATACCTATCTTCCAATCTCCGACGCTTGTTTAATGTTATATATTTACCAGCAAAATCAAACACCCCAGAGATATTACTATCATTAGATGCAGAAAAAGAATTTGATATGATTGAATGGAACTACCTTTTCAATGCATTGGAGAAATTTGGGTTTGACCTGAATATTTGTGCATGGATCAAACTACTGTATACCAATCAAGAAGCTTCAGTTTGTATTAATAACATTTGCTCAGACTACTTTAAACTAGAACGTGTTTCCAGACAAGGATGTCCCTTGTCGCCACTGCTGTTTGCAATCGCCATTGAACCACTGGCGGTTCACTGCCGAAATTCTTTTCAGATAAAGGGGATCGTCAGAGAAGGACTGGAACAGAAAATTTCTCTATATGCAGATGGTATGGTTTTATATATATCAGACCCAGAAAACACTGTCCCTGCAGTTTTAACAGCACTAACAGAATTTCAAAAGATATCTGGTCTTAAAATTAATCTGAATAAAAGTATACTCTTTCCAGTGAATTCACAAGCATATAATATTAGATTGGACACCCTACCTTTTACCATAGCAGATCAGTTTAAATATCAAGGGGTAAATATCACAAGTAAATATAAAGCTCTTTATCAACAAAATGTTGCCGTCTGTATGGAAAAAATTAAGCAAGACGTGCATAGATGGTCAACCCTTCATCTCACTCTAGCCGGAAGAATTAACGTCATTAAGATGAATATCCTTCCTATACTTCTTTTTTTATTTCAAAACATTCCAATATATATCAATAAATCGTTTTTTAAACAGTTAGATTCAACAATAACCTCATTCATTTGGAACTCAAAACACCCACGAATCCGAAGAATGGCCCTACAAAGACCTCAGGCAGAAGTTGGCATGGCTTTACCTAATTTTCAGTTTTATTACTGGGCAGCAAACATACAAGCCATAAAAACCTGGACACAAATATATGAACATACACAGGCTTGGTCCGCAATAGAAGTAAAATCCTGTAGTACTTCTTTATACTCCCTGCTCTGCTCTCCAATAAATGCAAGTTATCGCAAATATACTAATAACCCAATTGTGCTTTACTCACTCAGAATATGGAACCAACTTAGAAAGCATTTTAAGATGGAAAATCTTTTATCTGTGGCACCTCTGCAAGAGAACCACCTCGTTCAACCCTCGTAAACATTTCCAGTTTTTAATATCTGGAAAACTTTTGGGATTAAAATGCTCAGAGATCTTCATATAGACAACATATTTGCATCTTTTGAAGAATTATGTTCAAAATTCAACCTCCCAGCTACACATTTCTTTCACTATCTTCAAATTAGAAATTTTATTAAACAGAAATTGCTCGATTTTCCCCACCTCGCACCCTCCACAATGCTGGGAAAAATACTGCTCAATTTCAAGGAGTTAAACACCATTTCCGCACTATATAAAATCCTATTAGAGTCCCTACCTTTCAAAGATCCAAGAGGACATTGGGAAGAAGATCTATTAATCAATATATCAGAAAAGGAGTGGAAGGTAGCAAAGCAGAGAATTCACTCAAGCTGCATATGCGCAAAGCATAGAATTATTCAACTAAAAATTATATATCGAGCTCATCTGTCTCGCTTAAAACTGTCCAAAATGTTTCCAGGGCAAGATCCAACCTGCGAACGCTGCAACCAAGCCCCTGCCTCACTGGGTCACATGTTCTGGGTCTGCACCAAGCTAACATCATTTTGGACCAAAATTTTTAAGTGCCTTTCAGACAGCCTTGGTATCACAGTTCCTCCTAACCCATTAACAGCTGTGTTCGGTGTTCTTCCAGGCGGACTTGAAGTGGAGAAGGACAAGCAAACGGTGATTGCATTCACTACACTTTTGGTACGCAGACTTATTCTGTTAAATTGGAAGAATCCTAACTCTCCTCTGATAAGTCAGTGGGAAACCGATGTTTTATATTATTTGAAATTGGAAAAAATAAAATTCTCAGTTAGAGGATCTGTACAAAATTTTTTCAAAACCTGGCAGGATCTAATCAATATTATTTTAGAATAAGAGAAATAACTATTACCGCATTTAATTCCCTTCTCCATTTCTTATTTACCTATATATTTATTTCTCCCTTTCTTTTGTTTATTGTTGCCTTATTAAAAAGCCCTAAGCAATTCTCCTTTGGCTAAGCTCTCCTTCTCAGGGGTTGGGTTTGATTTGTCTTCAATTTTGTTTGGTTATGACTTGATCTATTTGTATGGAATGATTACAATAAAAATTAATAAATTTATAAAAAAAAAAAAAAGAAATCTTGTTACTACGAAATACATTCAGCAGATACTCTCATTACAACAAAGTGCCCGAAAGAATTTGAAATACCTGAATGAATCATCCACAGAGCAGTTAGTTCTGTGATCACAGCTCGGTTGTGTACAACGATCCCCGAACAGAAACACTGTTAATTTTTCTCTTTCTTCGAACTATCCTCATACTGTTTTTTGCTGTGCTTGTTTTCTGTGGATTTCAGTGATACCTTTTGCTTATTGTTTGTCAACATCTGAAAAAACATCCATTGGAATTTAACTCATTGTTGCCCTTCTATAGAAATGGCAGACACAGAAAAACGAGAACAGTTCACATTAGAAAAAAAAAATTAGAAATTTTTGCGGCTCTTGATTCTGGCAAAAAGAAAAAAGACGTTGCCAGTGAATTCGGAATTTCGCCATCGATGGGGCCTCAACACAAACGTATGCAAACTTCTGCATTTGAAGATGTCGAGAAAAGCAGTTTTTATGTGGTCCCACTCATTCAAGAAAAAGCAAGAACTCCGAAGAGCGTCCCAAAGCGTGATCACCGCGTCTGTGGAAGATTGTTTATCCATTGCCGGTGTAACAGCAGGCTCACAGCGCTGCAGCAGCTCGCTGCCGATGCAACTCCGAAAAGATCTCGATGGGTGATGCAAGGAACATTATAAATGCAGGTAACGGAATTACTTGGCCACTAACCTGGTCGTGACCCTGCCTGATTGCTGTGTCAGTGTATAAAAGAGTGGTAGATCCCTGAATCGCACCCTGAAAGTGTATTATCTGAAGGAAATGCTGAGAAAAATTCTCGTCAAAGTTAAAGAAAGCACTATAGCGACAGAAACGGAATCCCATTACTATGAAACTTTCATTACAACGAAATATTTTTTAGGTCCATGGCACTTTGTTGTAATGGAATTTCACCTGTATACCATGGTCATAAAGAAATAACTGAAAAAATAGTGAACTTATCCTGTAATAGTTTGCATTCAGCCTGTACAAGTAAGCAATATTCATATGTGTATAAAAATTTGTTTTTTGGTTTGAACTTGCTCATAATTGTCCCCAAAATTAAAGAGCTATAAGTTTGTTACTGTTACAAAAGATGTAATAATAAAATTACCCTAACATATGTAATGGAATATCACAAATTATGTTTATGTGTTATACTTTTACATCTTTTTTGTGATACCCTTCACCCATTTCAAAGATCTGACAAGTTAAAAAAAAAAATGATTGGAATTATTCATTCATTCGTTTTTCTAAGCTTGCTTATGCCAATGCAGTGGCCCAGAGCAGATCCCAACAGCAAAATCGTCTTTCGTGCAGTACCAGCCCTGGTTTCAACTCCAGTCCATTGCTTGAAACTCTCAAAAAACCTCATTAGCCCATTTAGAATCACCAGTTCACCTTAAATGTATGTGTCTTTATGTTCACCCAGAGTAAAGAAGCAACACTAACAACTACACCACCATGTCTGCCAAAATTAGAGCTGAAAAAAGCTTTTAGGTGATAAACACTACCAATACTGTAACTAGCTAGTTGTAGGAAGGGTGTTACACTGTGTTTCTTTCAATAGTATTAGTATGTCTTCTGTATATATTTTCTTTGCTCATATTTATGATTTATCTTCCCAAATATTGAAGTCTCATATTTTTCACTACTCTAGAAACAATTTCATCTGTGCCAGCTGCTATTAAGAAGAAGGGTAAAGGGAAAAAGGCAACCAAAAAAGAGCAACTTCAGGGTAGGACTGGGCTCTCCTTTTTTTTTTTTACATTTTTTTCTCCTGGCAGTACATTAAATTTAGGCAGAATTAGCATTCAGCATGTCATTAATAGTTTGTAAAAGGTTTTGTTTAACATTTATTTGTCATACTCCATGTATAGTATAGCATCCCTATTGATGAACACTAATCTCCACTCTCTGCATTTTTTCTTTGGTTAATTAACCAGTTTCTGCTGGGCTCAATTTTTTTGGGCATGGTAAAGAAAATACGAAAGTGCTTAGTCAAGCAAATGCAGGGCTCTGATCAATCTAAGTGATAAATACTTCTTCCTGTCATTATTAAAATGAAGGTTACAAGTGTTATAAGTGTTGTTATTTTATCTGTTTTTATTTTCCTTGTTTTAATAAGAAAAGTGGATGTAAACATAATTGTATTTGGTTTTGGTTCGACCTTGCATTTAGTGTTTATGAAATGTTTACTCCTTTGGTCTTTTTTTTTAGTCTTTTTTAAGTATGGAACTCTAGCTTATTTAATAGGAATTTATAGTTTCCTATTTGTAGTTTGTTGCCAAAGCTTTGTAGTTAGTCTAGTGATTAATCATTCCTCCTCCATATGCTGTTCACAAGGTAACATTCCTCAGCTGTAACTGCCAAAGTGGTAATAAACATGGCTGAATGTGTTATGAAAGCTGTAATTATTACCATAAAGGAGAAAAAAACATAACTTTTGGCATTTAACTTTGTCAAACCAGTATGAAAAGAATTGCAAATAGATAAGTCACAGTCACACCAATGTTATTTTTGAAAAAAAAAAAGGTTTTAGGAAATTAGTATTCTTTTTAAGTCATCGTTAGGCAGGTTTTTTAATCTTGATGGGTAGAACATTCCTGAGCTTTAAGATTGTACATCATGCTGTGGTCTTATTTGTCTTAGTAATTTTAAGAAGATCTACACCATGTGTGTATACTATAGCGTAAGCATAAGGACCAGGATGGCAATTTAAGATCTTGAGTTATATGATCATATAGTCTCATTTTAGTTATTATCCTTGCTAAAATGTTTTGAATTAAATGTTGAGTAGTGTTTCTAAGCTTGAAATGGGTCTTCAGTAGCGTTTAGGAGGAGAAAACTCAAGGTTCCATCTGCTTAAAATATAAGGCCTTCATTGGATTGGGCCCAAGTTAAATTCAAGCCCTTTCACTTGTCAGAGTTGCCTTCCCATTTGCAGGATTAACAGCCATTTAAGGCACTTACTGAAGAAAAGCACAGTTTCACCTTGCTAAAGCAGTCTATTAATGATGTAATCTGAGAAGCATGTTCAGTTTTTTTGAGTATCATCAGCATGCGAGAGGAAGTTAACATTGTGTTAACAAATTGCATTTACTGCTTATAAGGAAGATAATGAAACTGATTCCAGCACTGTGGCCTACTTTATTAAAACAAAGACAAGAATAATATACTGTTCTATTATACTTGCACACTTACTGAAAATGATCTGGTAATAATGAAGTAAAGAATAGTGCTGCAGTCCAAGTACTGTATACATACCTTTTGCTCTAAAACTTTTTGGAAAGAAGTGTTGTAAGTGTGGCCTGTTGAGGGCGCTACTGAGCCCAAAACCCTCCAGACACAATCACACCACAACAGTTCCAGTTCAACTAAAGTGCTCTTTCCTCCACACCCAACTCAAACTCTCCCTGAGTTGAAAGGACAACAATAACAATATTTATTTATATAGAACATTTTCATACAAATGATGTAGCTCAAAGTGTTTTACATGATGAAGAAAAAAAAGACAAAATATAAAAATAAAATTAAGCGATACTAATTAACATAGAATAAGAGTAAGGTCAGATGGCCAGGAAGGACAGAAAAAAACAAAAAAAAAAAAAAACTCCAGATGACTGTAGAAGAAAAAAAAAAAAAACAAAACCTGCAGGGGTTCCAGGCCATGAGACCGCCCAGCCCCCTCTAGGCATTCTAACTAACATAAATGATCATGGTGTTCAAGTTTCACATGGAAGAATTTGAGGAGGTTGGTCATGTGGACCTCTAGCACCTTGGTGGAATATGGTAGGAGGAAGGAGATGCCAATGGATTCTGGACTGGTTGTTTGGGAGGATGTGGAACCAAAAAAGATATTACGGATGTTTTTTACTTATTTGGAATGGGCCATAATTACAGTGCATATTCTAAAACAAAATTTTAGTCAATTACAACGGGAATATGCTCCTTTAAAATCGACTAAATTGATTGTGGCTCATAGATGAAATAAAAACTTTAATTTAAAATTTAATAGGTTCTCTAAAAAAGAAAGATCTATTTTTCAAAGGTTCCAATTGGGTTCCTTGAAATGTATTTATGGAATAGAATGCAAGACTTGTGAAATAATATACATAGGAGAAACAAAAAATACTATTCGCCTAAGATTTGTGCAACATCTCCGATTGATAGAAACCCAAAAAAGACAGACAATCTTGTATAACCATTTTTCAGATAAGGGCCACACACCCGCGATGTTTGGATTAGAACAGAATGGAACCTGGAATAAAACCCATAGAGTGAAAAAAGAACAGACATGGATCCAGGAATTAGGGACATATTATCCGTACGGACTAAATGAAAAATGAAGGGCCGAAAAAATTTAGATAGGGATGAAAATAATATTCAGATGATGGTGTTGGATCCTTTTGTTAAAAGGGTAAAAATATTTTTTTGTATGAAAGATTTTTTTGATAAATGATTTTTTTATTAAAATTAGATTTTAGAATTTTATGAAGGGTAAAAAAGGTTATTGAGGAGTTTAGTAATTTGGAGCATAGGGATTGGATCAATTATATATAGAGGATCCATTACTTGACTTATTTAAATGTTTAAATTGGCAATCAGTGTGCCCAGGTGTGCCTATCAGGCGAGCATCCCCTACCCTAAATCTGACCACTTTGATAAAGTTGGGAGCAGTGCTGTTGAATAAAGATTGCTTAATTATATTTAACATTAACTATTCAGGGCGGCACGGTGGCGCAGTGGGTAGCGCTGCTGCCTCGCAGTTGGGAGACCTGGGGACCTGGGTTCACTTCCCGGGTCCTCCCTGCGTGGAGTTTGCATGTTCTCCCCATGTCTGCGTGGGTTTCCTCCGGGCGCTCCGGTTTCCTCCCACAGTCCAAAGACATGCAGGTTAGGTGGATTGGCGATTCAAAATTGGCTCTAGTGTGTGCTTGGTGTGTTTGTGTGTGTGTGTCCGTGTCCTGTGGTGGGTTGGCACCCTGCCCAGGATTGCTTCCTTCCTTGTGCCCTGTGTTGGCTGGGATTGGCTCCAGCAGACCCCTGTGACCCTGTGTTCAGATTCAGCGGGTTGGAAAATTGATGGATGGATGGATTAACTATTCAACTACTGATATGCTGTTTTTCTTTTAACAAAATAGTTTAAATTATGATGTTTAGGAGAGAGGCAGCACAGTGGTGCAGCAGGTAGCGCTGCTGCCTCACAGTTAGGTGACCCGGGTTCATTTCCCGGGTCCTCCCTGCGTGGAGTTTGCATGTTCTCCCCGTGTCTGCGTGGGTTTCCTCCGGGTACTCCGGTTTCCTCCCACAGTCCAAAGACATGCAGGTTAGGTGCATTGCTGGTTCTAAATTGTCCCTAGTGTGTGCCTGGTATGTGTGTGTGTGTGTGTGTGTGTGTGTGTGCGCACGTGCCCTGTTGTGGGCTGGCGCCCTGCCCGGGCTTTGTTTCCTACCTTGCACCCTATGTTGGCTGGGATTGGCTCCAGCAGACCCCCGTGACCCTGTAGTTAGGATATAGTGGGTTGGATAATGGATGGATGGATGTTTAGGAGATAGCTGGTAAGTTTTATTTTTAGAAATGAAAATAAAAATTCATGTTTTGTCATATATTTAAAATGTAATTTGAAATTCAAAGGATCTGAGTAGACTGCAGATAGATTTTTATATTCACTTATTAAAGTTACCCTGAAAATACTAAAAGCAAAGCTGTTTAATTTGCTGTTCAAGGTATTAAGCCATGTACTTAATTATTTTGTTCTTGTCCAAATTTCAGTTTGTATCAAAACCCATTTATTATATCTATTTCGTTTTTGGAAAACATTATTTTTTTCCTTCAGATACTGCCTTTGAAATGTTTAAAGTCATATTTGATATTTAGAAAACTTTTTACTGTTCTCTTTCATTAGATAGTGACGATAATAAAGAAATGTTTAAAGCTGTAAACGTGGAAGATGAGGATTTATCTGCCTTTGGTGGAAGAGATGGTTTGTTTAGTGGAGGAATGGGGCTATTTGATGATGAAGAGGTGAATAGCTTATTACTTTCAGGATAAGTATCTTTTTTTAAACTAAGATTAGCAGCTTGACTTTGATGATTCACTTGCATGTTAGAACTCTGAAGTTTTATTTTTTTATTTTTATTTAAAGTCATACAAGAGTTTGGTCTTACAATAATGTTGTTTTTTGGTAAAGCTTTGTTACATGTGATACTGTCTCAAAGAAGGGTTTTTAATTTCCACATTTTATCAAAACTCAAATTAATTTTAATTAAATATCTATTTAAGAAATAAATGTGCGTATCCCAAGTATAGCTGCGCCAGAGGCTACAGTCTCTGCTGGCAGCATTTTGGAACAAGGTATGACCTAGGCAGGGTCAAGACTCCAGTCTGTTTGCAGGACACACACACACACACACACACACACATTTTTTCAGTCTGTCATGCATGATAGCTGAGATTCTTCAGTTAATCAAACATGTATGTTTTGAGGTTGTTTGAGTAAAACTAGAGAACCTGCAAATTCCACCTAGAGGTCGACTGCGCTGGCGCCACAATAAATGGAAAATCCTGTTATTAACTGGCTGGTATGATGTAAAGTATGCCAAGTTGAGTGTACAATGGGAGGGTCTAATTAAAACGATAAATAATCCATATCCATGAATGTATTTCTGCCTTGCAACTAAATATGCCAAAATCACCTTCACCTCGCATTCCTTATTTCTCTTAGCTGCATTAGGTGCATTATACATCCAAATAAGCGCTCATTGGTTCTCAACTCTCAGACACACATACACACACACAACCCGTCCCTGCGCTTTAAGACAAAATCATATCCGTTTGATCTCATCAGGGTAAGTCGTAGACCAGTTGGACCGATCCACCGAGGATGTTAGACTACACAACTGGTAGTCACAAGGTGCATGTTGCACCTGCCTCCGACAGTCTAAAATTATGTAAATGAATTCTGCAACTTAAAATTGCTCATAAAGTCATATAATGAGACAGGGCCATATGTGTGCTTATTTGGTAGATTACCATAAAATAATCTTCACATAGATGAACTGTTTATTCTATTAAAAAATCATTTTTTGTTTTCCATCCTTCTTTGACCTGCTAAAACCAATTCAAGGTTCAGGGGTCAGAAGCCTGGGTTGCCAGTAAGTAATATTTAATTGTGTTCAGACATTTGAATCCTAGCCTAAAGAAAATGTAATTATTTCCTGGATGAAGAAGAATTTGAATGAATATGCTAATATACTCAACTACAAGCAACTTGTCCGGAGTTATCACATTCTTTGCGCCCTTCCGATAATTAAAGCAAATGAATGGATTGATGTTAAAATGTTTGCATGTCACTTTTTTAAATACCAAATTAGTCTATTAAAAGTTTGTAACTTGACTACTGTGGAGACTGGCCCGGACACAGACAGGCAGACACGCTCATGTCACCCAACACACGTTTATTATACATATTTGCAAAGTTATTATGCTCACAAACCCCAAAGACCCCAAAGTCCTGGCCACACAACAATGCCTTTTCTCTTTTCTGGCCATCTCCTTGCCTTCCTCCCGACATTATCCAACTTCCACCCGACTCTTGTCTCCATCTGAAGGGAGGCGGCCCCTTTTATACACACCCGGATGTGCTCCAGGTGCTCCCCTCTTTTCTTCCCCCCAGCACTTCCGGGTGTGGCGGAAGCGCTGGGGTCCAGGGTCCCCAAGACATTGGGGCACCCCCTGGCGGTGGCCATGGGCCCCTACAGGGTAGAGCTTCCAAGCCCTGTACCCGTGGTCCCCAACCTCACAGGTGGCGCAGTGGTAGTGCTACTGCTTTGCAGTAAGGAGACTGTGGAAGATTGTGGGTTCGCTTCCCGGTTCCTCCCTGTGTGGATAGCGCTTTGAGTATTGAGAAAAGCGCTATATAAATGTAATGAATTATTATTATTTATTAATACAACCAGGGCGGACGCCCCCTTGCGGTCCGGAGGAGGAATGAGCCCTCCTCCTGTCTTCCTGGGCGTCCCGGCCGGGCATGAGCCCTGTCCGGGTGCCACACTACATACTGTTCATAGATTTGATTCTCCAATTAATCTAACATGCACATCTTTGGGATTTTTTTTTGGGGGGGGGGGGGGGTTCTTTATAATGTGCAGTGTAGCAGTGGTTTGAATATGCATTTGTTTGGATTAGAATAGAATTTTTTTTTTTTGCAGGGTGATCTTTTTGTGGACACAACAAAACAAGAAAGAGATGAAGGTTGGACTAAGCAAATGAATAATGCAGGTTAGTTTTTGTTAAATCTTCAAACAGATAGCCCATTGTGTGCTCATTAAAATATGAAACTCTCTAAAATGTTGCAGTTTATTGTAGAATAAAAGAATGACTAATTCTTACTTTAAAATTTAGAGGAAGGATTACATTTTCCATTCCCCGCCATAGAATCTTTTTTCACATACCCCTACATGGTAAATGTTCATTGTCTTGGTTTGCTGGCTGGTACACACACAGGTACTGGTGGCACCTGGGAAATATTTTTCTGCTTTCCATTTACTTGTATTGATTACTGTTTTGCATCTGGGTTTCGCGGAGATGTGATGTTTTGAAATGGCATTCTTTTATAGGCATTTACTGTACCTATTAAAAAGTATTCACCCCTTAGAAGTTTTCACATTTTATTATCATACAATATTGAATTACAGTGGATTTAATCAGTGTTTTTGACATCAATCAACAGCAAAAAACTCTTCAATGTCAAAGTGAAAACAGAACTCTGCAAAATGGTCTAAGTTAATTATAAATCTAAAACACTAAATAATTGATCCTGGAGAAAAATCATTTTCCCCACTGCAAGAAAGCTTCAACTGTGGAAGTGGTTTGTCTTTTAACAGGACAAAATCCCAAAGCACACTGTCAGAGCAACAATTAAGTGGCTTAAAATGAAGAAAATTGATGTTCTTGAGTTGCCCAGTCCTGACCACATTGAATGTCTGTGGTGAGACTTAAAGGCTGTCCACTGCTGCTACCCAGCTAACTTGGCACAGCTTGAGCAATTTTGAAAGGGGGAATAGGCAATTTGTGCTCCATCCCGTTGTGCAAAATTAGTAGAGACTTATGCAAAAAGACCCCCTAGTGTAATTGCTTAGATCTGATTCTATCAAGTACTGAAGAGGGATTCATTTTTGTAATGTTTTTTAGTTTTCTTTCATCCTTTTCTGGCTGTACTTTTCTAAAAGAGTGCAATATGTACAAATAGAAATTTACTGTCAAAATCATCAAAATCCTAAATTATGACAATGTTTTATATATAAAAAAAAGATTAACTACCTTTTCTTGACGCTGTATTATATATAATGTATTCATTCTTCATGTCCTATGTTTTAAAGGGTCTTATTGCTGGACATTAAAAAAAAATAGATCACCACTTACCTTTCTTTTCTACTGTATGTTAGTATTGTAAGGTTTTATATTCTGCTGTTTGTTTTACATTTATACATCTGTGTAAATATCCTGTGCCTGAATTCAGGAAAGATTTATTTCTAAGAACAAATGAATATTATGAATTTTACTTTTTGACTGCTGTGTCACATGCAAGTATTGAATTATGTGTGATTTATGGTAAAAAAGAAACCTGCCAACTTAGACTTTTCACAGATTATTGGTGAAGTGAATTCTTTAAAGGGATCTTAATCTTAAATCATTTAAAAGAATTTGCATACATTCATAGTTTGGTCTTTTAATGTTGAAAGTGTACACTAGGTTCTTGTTTCTTTTTCTTTTTAGATCCCAGTTTTTCTGCATTTAATAAGATACCCTCTGGTGCTGTATCAGTTTTCCCAGGTAGGTTATGTATGTTCATAACTGCATTTTTTCATTTATTCAACTTTTTAAATGGATTTGCTAATCTAAAGCTTTGTATTTGTTAACAAGAATTGTGTAAAGTAACACTTGCCTGAACACTACTAGTGTTCTCCAGGAAGCTGTGAATATGAAGGAACTTTCAAAGCTTTTGCCTTATGTGTTTTATTAATTATTTGCAGATAACATTTATTTCTATGTATTGTATTGCATGTTTTCATAAAGTACATGCTATGAAGTGCATGCAATTCTGAAATGCTGTACTCTAAAACAGTGATTCATAATCTTTCTTTTCTCACGACTCAATTTTGCCATTTTTTGGTCTTTGTGACCCAGAATCTCTGCCACTATCTATCCCAGATATCCCTTGGAGAATCGCCACTGATATTCATCCTGTTCCCCCTTGCAGAATCACTGTCTGGGACTCTTCCATTGAATGGGGACAGGGGCGGTCCCATTTGGAGAATCGCTGATACATGTACTGGTGCAATGGTGTTTGCTTAAACAGCCCACTGTAACCATTTGTGAAAAATTTTTCAAACCATACAAAACACTTTCTCATAAATGACTTATGTGAATCACAACTGCATACAGCCCAAATTCAGACAGGTTTAAGAACATATGCTTTGTAAGCAGTTACAGGAGCTGCACTCCTCACCTCTGCTGTCAACTGTTTAAAAAAGTCTTTGTTGATCTCTTTTGCAAACATTGTGTACATTTGAAATTACTTACTAAAACAATCAAGCGCAAAGTCCAGCTACCTTTACAGTACCACTCCAATCTGACTTACAGCTCATTTTCAACCTGCATTATATCCTAATTAAATCACATACCCAGGTTTTAAGTGGGTCTTCATGAACTGGAGCCAAATCACTTTGTGGTGTGACGTGCACAGGTGATGCAAACACAAATACTGTATGGGTAAAATGTCAAAATGAACACCCACCAATGTTATACCCAGGGTGTTAAAACCAGGTTGGTAGACCTAATGTGAAAAGGATGTGATTCGAAACTAGTATACTCACTTTATATTTTATTCTGTGTACTACCCCAATATACAATGGTCAATCGCAACATTGAACCCTTTGACTGGTGAAGTGAATAACACTGATTATCTCGTTACAATGGCACCTGTCAAGGGGCAAGATATATTGGGCAGCAAGTGATCAGTCAGTTCTTGTGAAAGTGTATTGGAAGCAGGAAAAATGAGTAAGCCATAAGGATTTGAGCGGCTTTGACAATGGCTAAATTGTGATGACTAGACGACAGGGTCAGAGCATCTCCAAAACAGCAGGTCTTGTGGAGTGTTCTTGGTATGCAGTGGTTAGTACGTAAAGAAAGTCATTCAAAGATGGATAACCGGTGAAATGGTGACATAGTCATGCGTGTCCAAGGCTCATTGATGTGCATGGGGAATGAAGGCTAGCCCATCTTGTCCAATCCCTCAGAAGAGCCACTGTACCACAAATTGCTGAAAATCTTAATGCTGGCCATCAGAGAAAGATGTCAGGACACACAGTTTATTGCAGCTTGCTGTGTATGGGGTTACATAGCCACAGACCAGTCAGAGTTACTCCTGTCCACTGCTGAAAGCGCCTACAGTGTGCACAATGGAGGAAGGTGTTGTGGTCTGATGAATCACGTTTTCTTTTACAAGTAGATAATTTGGACGACTGAGTGTGTGTGTGTCATTTCCCTGGGGAAAAGATGGCAGCAGGATGCCCTATGGGAAGAAGGCAAGCTGGTGGAGGCAGTGTGAAGCTCTAGGCAATGTTCTTCTGGGAAACCTTGGGTCCTGGAATTCATGTGGATGTTACTTCGACACATACCACTTACCAAAAGATTATTGCAGACCACATACAGTATTTGCTGATGGCAGGGCCCTCTTTCAGCAGGATAATGTGCCTTACTACAATGAAAAAAGTGTTCAGGAATGGTTTGAAGAATGTAGCTAAGAGTTCAAGGTATTGACTTGGCCTCCAAAATCACCAGATCTGAATCCAGTCAAACATCTGTGGGATGTATTAGAAAAACAAGTCTGATCCATGGAAGGCCCACCTCAAAACTTAAAAGAGTATCTGCTGCCACCTCTGTGGTCCCAGATTTTACTGGTCACCTTCAGAGGTCTTGTGGCATCCACACCTTGATGGGTCAGAGTTGTTTTGGTGGCTTAAGGTGGACCTGCACAATATTAGACCAGTGGCTTTAATGATTGGTGTATTCACATGTTGTCATGAGTGATGAATTTGCAAAGAATATTTAGTGTGCTTTGATAACGGTGTTTATTTGTTTGGTTCATTTAGATTAGTAACAGGTATATAACAATGGGTTCTGTTCTGTGCTGTTTGCTTAAGATGATTAATTTTGTACCTTTGTCCTATTACACTTGTCCTCAAACGGTCCCCAGACTGATGTTACTTGATTGTATTGATCTCTTTTGTAAGTCGCTATGGATAAAAGTGACTGCTAAGCAAGTAAGTGCAAATATAGTTTATAACACTTTTTTTTTTTAACTAAGAAGCAACAGGGGCCTCATGTAAAAATGGTGCGTATGCACTAAAATGTTGCGTACTCCCATTTCCATGCTCAAATCGTGATGTATAAAACCTAAACTTGGCGTAAAGCCACACACATTTTCACGGTAGCTCAGACCATAGCGTACGCAAGTTCTCCGCTCAGTTTTGCAAACTGGTGGCACCCAGCGTCAAAGCAGTGCTACTGTTCCTGTGTGATTTCCCTTTAGTTTTTGGATTCAAATCCCTCACGCGGCTTTATCAAATGCACTGAAATTAGCCGCATATCGTTTATTATTTTTTGTCATCTCATTGTAATCAACCCGTAACCATATAATGGTGCACCGAATGGCCAAACCATTCTAAATATCATCACTGCTTTAGTGTTGTTATTCCCAGTGCACCACTGAGTATTTAACCCACTGTATCTGAGTGTGGAATCACAGCTGTACAGCAGCTGATCAGATTATCGGTATCCAGCATCAAGCACACACTGTCTTAGCCACGCGCGCAATCATTTTGAACTGTTCCCATATGGCAAACGCTTCAGAACCTTTCATAAGGACCTTGCGATTCAGAAACGGTTTCATCCCAAGTGCTCTAAATACACTCAGTCAGTCCATCAATTGTTCCTGGTAGAACTGTTTGTACTTATAAGTACAATCACCTCACCGTAAACTTGCACTACAGTTATAATATTTCACAACCTGAGCCACTTTATAAAGCGCTTATTTACATATGATGATGACTGGCTTCTAAGTCGATTTAGATTTCCAAGTGCTATCTTCTTGGAGCTCTTGATATAATTTTTAAGAAGAAATGCAGTAAAGCATGTTTATTACATTATACAGATAAGTTTTAAACTTCATTAAAATAATGTATATTGTTAATAATTAAAAGATGTGAGGACACGGTGGCACAGCACTTCCAACGAGCTGGCACCCATTCAGGGATTGTTCCTGCCTCGTGCTGTATTCTTACTGGGACTGGCGCGACACTGGATGGATAGATGGATGGAATAATTAAACATGTACTATGAAGATATTTCAATGTTTAATAAAAGTTTTGAAGAATCGGCATTCTAAGCTTACAGATAGCTTGGCATCTATTACAGAGCTGATCGTGTGGCGATTGATTATTTGGAGAAAGAAAAAGAAGGACAGGAATAGGAGGTTAGTACATTTGAGAGAGAGACAGTACTGCTGCAGTAAATTATTTCATTGGAGGTCACGCATGGCACAGCAAGCATCTTGTGGGAGGCAGGAACAATCTCTAGACAGGGCGCCAGCTCATCGCTAGTACTGCGCCACTGTGTCCCCATGTTTAATGCATGCTTTAATTTCTATCATTATGAGAATGATATCAAGTATACATCTTAACCCTTAAACCGCTCGAACCGGCTATAGTCGGTTCCCAATGCAATTTGCCAGCACGCCGGAGCCGAGTATATTCGGTGACGTATGTTCATTGAATGCTGCAACCGGCTATAGTCGTGTCTCAGTCCAATTTGCCAGCACGCAGGGGCCGAGTATATTTGGCGACATGCATTCATTGAACGCCACAACCGGTTATAGTCGCTTCACAGAGCAATATGCCAGCATGCCAGAGCTGATCAGTCAATGCCGTATATTCGTTGAGCAGCCAGCTCATGACCACTGCTGGCCCCGGCAGCATCACTGTCTCTGGGATTCAGCTGCTGCACTAGACTAGCCTGCAAGCATCAGTGCTTACCTGTGTGTGGTTGTGTGCAGCCATTTCAAATGTTCAGGCTCAGTGATTTACTGAATTTCATCAATGGCGTCAGTTGCACCTTGTACATATAATAATTGATTGTTGCAGTAGTTTTTTTTAAGTTTTTACAGTTCATTGGCAGTGTGTAAAATGATCAATGTTGCAGTAATTGTGATGCTCTTTGCATGAAAAAAAATGTGTTCCATTAAAATTTCACATTTCTTTGTGAATTGTGACGTTAACTTAAAAAGTGCAGCAAAAAGTATTTGGCGTCCAGGAGTGTATTAACTCCCAAGTATATCGCAGTTTAAAATTGTTCAGAGAGCTGTAATATCACAAATGTAATTCTGTGTCTGTCCGCGGAAGAGAAAGCCTGTTTAAGAAGCACGTAGTGATTCACACACATAGAACACATAAAAGAACACACAGAAAGAAGCATTTAACGTGCTACTTTAGTTACGATGGGATCTGAGAAACCAGTAAATTAAACGGTTTTAAGATGAAGTTTCTGACGTTCTACTTTGATGACAAAATAAAGTACATGATTAAAGTGGAAATTTCGAGATTAAAGTTGACATTTGGACATTTTTTTCAGCTGCGTTTCTATTTTGTTTTTCTTTTCTCTGTACCCTAATACGCTTCCATATGACACTCAGATGGTGGGCTAAGACTCGCGTTTTCACGGCGACTTTGATATCTGATAAATTCTTTTTTTTATTTCGGGCACTGGGCGACTTTGTGAATTTGAGCTTTCGAGTTTCTCTGACACTCTATGTCACTCAATCAACTTCCTTTTGTTGTTTAAACCAACAAAGAGTACGTTTTTCTTTGCCTCCACTTGGTATTCGCTGAAATTCTTCTACTTCCCCAAACCCAAAGTGCTTTTGCCATTGCCTTTTCACAGAACGCTGAGCTTAAGGGCTATTTATATTGATTTGCATATTCAAAGAGGCGTAATTCTGGGAAGAGTTGGGGTGGGGCAGCAGGGGTGTGCACGTGCATTACTTTTCACTCTGACTGGGATTTATGTAGAGGAAGAACATGGAAGTTGGCGTGTGCACAGATGTATGCATCTGGATTTTTTTGTGTGTACGAACATTTCCGCTTGTGTCCGTACACCATGTTTTAGTGTGAATTCTATGCACGGCGTTATGCATGAGGCCCCAGGTGCTGAACATTTTTTTTTCTTATTATGCAAGCAATGTTTTTGTGCTGCAGTGGACATGCACCCTGTCCAGGTGTTGTTCATGACTTGTGCCCAGTGATTGCTATTACTGTATAGGCTCCAGCTGCCCTATGACCCTGCCTTAGATAAGCAGGTTAAAAAAATGGATGGGTGTTTTTTGTACTCCAAATCTTTGTTGTTTTATTGTGAGGACCTATTACTACCATTACAAATGACCAATTTTACTTTTAGTTATCACCATAGCTGAATAAAATCTGTTAATTTCTGCGATGTTTCCAGTGTTGTGTAGTAACAAAGTAGAAATGCTTGATTACTGCACTGTAGTATTTTAGAGAATATTTCTGCTTTACAATTATAACTATTTTTTTCTGTCACACTCTTCATTATGTGCAGGTGCAGAATGCTGTGAACAATTCTGTTAAAATACAAGTATAGTTTATACTAATTACTAAATATAGAACTAGTACACATAAAACATGTATTAGTTAAAACACACAAGAAACAAGGTGGAAACTAATTAAACATAACTGGAAACCAACAATATCCATCCATTATTTAACTGAAGAACTATGGCCAGTTGACAACGGAGAAAAGTAAAATTGTAAAAGAAAAAGTCATAAATAAAATCCGACACAGTCAACAGTCCTGGAGATCAACGCCATCTCCTGGGCATTCTGTAATCAAGTCTGTGTTGGGCCGTCCAGTCTGATGAGAAAATCTTTTCTTGGCTATAAAACTTTCTGTATCCATTCACTTTTACTTCACTACATTTTCAAAGGCAAATACCTACTTTTACTCAAATATTTTTTGTTGGACACGTTTGTTATTGCAATACTAAGCCAGAAAACAAATAGGCTACAAAAATATGTAAAATATTTGACTTGGTCAGTTTTCTAAAATATAGGTTTCTCCTTTGTTTAGAAACCGCTGCTTCACAAAAGTTTTGTATAAATGGAGAGTCAAAATGCGATTCGCTGGTGCCAACACCTAGTCATCCATGCAGTTATCCCAAGTACATCTCACTGCAGCTTGTGTAATGGGGTGGGGCTAAATGTTGATGATGCGCAATCCCCAGTCTCAGTTACTTCCATGGCTGATGCTGCTGTGTTAAGCATCAAGGCATTCTCCAAGTGGCACAGGGCTGATCCACAGACTGTCATTTGTGCATTCAAATGCTGTGGGTAACCCACTCTGTCATGGGTGTTGCTCATGTGTCTTTTCACATAATCCTGGGTATCACAAGTCTAAGACACATTGTGAAACAGTTGGAGAAACCCAATAAAATTGTAAGGTCATTTACTTCATATGAAACTAAAAGTGATTGAGCAAAGAAAAGTACTTTATTAAAATGATTTAATTAATGGTAATGTCTTCTTAGAGTTTGCATCGCTGACTGTTGTTGTTATTAAACTAATTATGCTAATTTTCAATGTAGCTCAGTGTTAATTGAACAAAAACTGTGCCCATTTTGGAGTAAGGGAATGCTTAAAAGCTTTTTTCTTTTTAAATTGATTGTAATTAGTTATGAAGGCTCACTTTATGAAGGGGTTTTCATGAATGGTTTAGCTCCTTTTTAAAGTGGGAGCAGCTGACTTAAAGATGCAATCTTTAGAATGTTTGCTCACGCTGAATGTCAGTGCTTAACTGGCTCATGCTTTAGCTATTATATTATGACTTGCATGCAGAATGATGGTATTCTAAATCATTTTAGGTTTGTAAGAACTTTTTTAGACTGTACTACTGTGTATAAAACAGAGAGGTCCTGCATTTAATTGTACTTTTGATACAAGTAATCTATATATATATATATATATATATATATATATATATATATATATATATATATATATATATATATAATAGAGAGAGAGAGAGAGAGAGCCTTTTTAGGACACTACATCCCCTGGGACGCTAGATGGCAGCTTCCCTGGACGGAAATGATTCCCGCAGAGCAGCATGGGACATGGAGTCTGGTTCTTCAGCCCTGTTGGGTGCTGTGGGTGCCGCCAGGGGGAGCTCACCAAGAACGCGGGGACTATTATGGTGACGTTAACCCGGAAGTACTTAGGAGTCACGAGGACGGAAACCCACAGTACTTCCGGGACATCTGAAGAAGGCGTTTGTCCCAGAGACAAAATACTTCCAGGTCAGAGACTTTAAAAGGATTAAAAGCAGATCGAGCCGGAGTTGGGTGGAAGCGTGACGGAGCTGCTGGGAGTTGGAGGATTGGTTATTGTTATTGTGTTGATTATTGATTTATTACTGGAGAATTGTGGAGTGTGCGGTGCTTTGTGCACTTTATAGAAGAAAATATTAGAATAATCTTCTTGTGCTTTTACAAGTGTGTCAGGGACGTCTGTCTGGTGGGTTCAGCGGGGTGCTATAGTGCGCTTTATACCACTAATATATATATACACACACACACACTAGGGGGCTTCGCTCGCCCACCCCTGGGTTTGGTTTACTGGATAAACAGATTGCTGCTCGCATTCTGAAGGGGGGGGGGGGTCTGAACGCACTTTAAAGAGATGCGGTCGGTTCAACTGCTGTCTTGCTGCTGCTGGTGAGCTGCGTGTTCTGCTTATCCCGCTTTGTGTCGAATTATTTAAAAGCCTGTACAGCAGCTGTCTTTTTGCCACTTCGCGTCTCTGCGACTAGCGGTGTTGAAGTTGGGGGTGAGGGCTGAACGCACGCTAAGGAGAAGCACTCAGATCATCTGCTGGCTTGCTGCAGCTGGTGTGCTGTGTGTTCTGCTTCTCATTGTTTAAGAGCTGGGAGCACCTGAAGTGTGTCTGCCAAAAGCATTCTAACAGCTGCTAGGTTAGATGTCCGTGAACTTGTTTTAAATTGTTTGTAAGTAGGGCGTGACGTGCAAAAGTCACCGTCTCACGGGTTTTGCTTCCTAAGGTTGTAATGTCTAGTTTCAAGTGTCTCTCCGAGATGATCAGGTCTTGATCGCTTCGCTCAACCCCCTGGAGGCGCGCTACGCTCCTGCCACTTTGGGTCTCTTCCACTCGCGTTGTGAAGGGGATGAGCTGAACGAACACTAAGGAGAAGCGGACGGATCAGCTACTGGCGTTGTGCTGCTTCTGCCAAGGTGCGTGTTCTGCTTGTTGCGCTGCACGTCGATCATTTAAAAGCCTGTAAACCAGCTGTCCTTCTGTCTCACTGCCTTGTCTCGCGTGACGTTAAAGTGTCTCTCGCAGGACGTCAAATTGTCTTCCGAGAAGATAACGTCTCATCTCCCTGGTCTCCCTGCCAAGATTTTTTTTTTTATAATAGAGAGATACAGGTGCTGGTCATAAAATTAGAATATCATGACAAAGTTGATTTATTTCAGTAATTCCATTCAAAAAGTGAAACTTGTATATTAGATTCATTCATTACACACAGACTGATGTATTTCAAATGTTTATTTCTTTTAATGTTAATGATTGTAACTGACAACTAATGAAAGTCCCAAATTCAGTATCTCGGAAAATTAGAATATTGTGAAAAGGTTCAATATTGAAGACACCTGGTGCCACACTCTAATCAGCTAATTAACTCAAAACACCTGCAAAAGCCTTTAAATGGTCTCTCAGTCTAGTTCTGTAGGCTACACAATCAAGGGGAAGACTGCTGACTTGACAGTTGTCCAAAAGACGACCATTGACACCTTGCAGAAGGAGGGCAAGACACAAAAGGTCATTGCTAAAGAGGCTGGCTGTTCACAGAGCTCTGTGTCCAACCACATTAATAGAGAGGCGAAGGGAACGACAAGATATGGTAGAAAAAAGTGTACAAGCAATAGGGATAACCACACCCTGGAGAGGATTGTGAAACAAAACCCATTCAAAAATGTGGGGGAGATTCACAAAGAGTGGACTGCAGCTGGAGTCAGTGCTTCAAGAACCACCACGCACAGACGTATGCAAGACATGGGTTTCAGCTGTCGCATTCCTTGTGTCAAGCCACTCTTGAACAAGAGACAGCGTCAGAAGCGTCTTGCCTTTGGACTGCTGCTGAGTGGTCCAAAGTTATGTTCTCTGATGAAAGTAAATTTTGCATTTCCTTTGGAAATCAAGGTCCCAGAGTCTGGAAGAAGAGAAGAGAGGCACAGAATCCACGTTGCGTGAGGTCCAGTGTAAAGTTTCCACAGTCAGTGATGGTTTGGGATGCCATGTTATCTGCTGGTGTTGGTCCATTGTGTTTTCTGAGGTCCAAGGTCAACGCAGCCGTCTACCAGGAAGTTTTAGAGCACTTCATGCTTCCTGCTGCTGACGAACTTTATGGAGATGCAGATTTCATTTTCCAACAGGATCTGGCACCTGCACACAGTGCCAAAGCTACCAGTACCTGGTTTAAGGACCATGGTATCCCTGTTCTTGATTGGCCAGCAAACTCGCCTGACCTTAACCCCATAGAAAATCTATGGGGTATTGTGAAGAGGAAGATGCCATACACCAGACCCAACAATTCAGAAGAGCTGAAGGCCACTATCAGAGCAACATGGGCTCTCATAACACCTGAGCAGCGCCACAGACTGATCGACTCCATGCCACGCCGCATTGCTGCAGTAATCCAGGCCAAAGGAGCCCCAACTAAATATTGAGTGCTGTACATGCTCAAACTTTTCATGTTCATACCTTTCAGTTGGCCAACGTTTCTAAAAATCCTTTTTTTGCATTGGTCTTAATTGATATTCTAATTTTCTGAGATACTGAATTTGGGACTTTCATTAGTTGTCAGTTATAATCATCAACATTAAAAGAAATAAACATTTGAAATACATCAGTCTGTGTGTAATGAATGAATCTAATATACAAGTTTCACTTTTTGAATGGAATTACTGAAATAAATCAACTTTGTCATGATATTCTAATTTTATGACCAGCACCTGTATATGAAATCCAACGTCTGTCTGTCTGCCTGTATGTCTATCCGCTTTTCACGAGAGAACTAATTAACAGATTTAGGTTGAGTTTTGTTGTATAATTTGCTTGAACATTCCGGTTGATTTTGCGACTTTTCTCATTGCGCTAAGTATCATAGTTCACTTGCAGGAGCAATATATTCACGTTAATTTCTGTGGGCTAAGGGGGAAGCGTGATGTCAGGAGTGGGGAGCCATTTGCAGTACTCATTGTCATCATCCGTTTCAATTTACTGCTTGTAGAAGTTGGTAAGCATTGTCAAGTATGGTACTTTTGCCAGCAACTGATTATAGCCCCAGTCATCTGTTGCTGAATGAGCACAAGACCAGTAATAAGCAGTAATTTTTCTTACCATGTGTGAACATGCTGTTTATCCCAATTCCAGTTGAATTTTATCATTGCCTACTCCATACCTAATGCATATCAAATGAAAAACAAAACATATATGTAACCAAATATGTTTTTGAATTTAAAAAAAATTACTTAAAATTATGTTACATTTTAAGGACCATCAGCATTGCTCTTTCAGTCTGAATTCCTTTTCCCCAGTATCTCTTGACATTTTTTTTACTTTAATCCTTCATCTTGTATGTTGGATATTCTTCTGTTTTCTCTTTTTCTACGAGTTCTTCACTTGATTGGTTCAAATTTGGTGCCCATGATAAATTCTTCTCTCCTTGTGAGGTTTGTTCCAAGTGTGCTATTGTGCAAGTTTTATTGAAAAAAAACTAATCTTAATCCCTTTGATTTTAATAATCAGAGGCCCATCTCTAAATTCCCATTCCTAGATAAAATTTTAGAAAAGGTAGTTGAATCACAGCTGACTTTTTTTTTTTTTTTAGTAAATACCAAATTTTAGATGCATTTTAGTTTGGCTTTAGGAAATAACATTCCACAGAAACAACACTTCTTAAGGTGGCTAATGGCCTTTTGACGGCGGCTGATGTGGGGGAGTGATAAGTCCCTGTACTCTCGCAGCATTTGATACTGTAGACCATATGCTTCTGATTGATAGGTTAAATCATTGCGTGGGTATCTCTGGGACTGCCTTAGACTGGTTTACTTCTTATTTGGCAGAAAGGGGTTTCTTAGTTAGTGTGGGTGAGTTCACATCAACCCCAGCGTCTTTGTCATGTGGAATGCCGCAGGGATCTGTTCTTGGGCCAGTGTTATTTTCCTTATACATTCTTCCTTTAGCTTGAATTTTACATTCTTTTAGAGATGTTTCATATCACATTTTTCCTGATGATATTCAGATTTCATGCTCTTTTAAACCACAACACCTTCATAAGTTATCTGCCCTGGTCGAATTCCTGAGTGAAATTAATAAACGGCTAGCTTTTATTTTATTTTTTACTGTTTTAACTGCATGTTTTAGTTGTTTTCTGTGGTGTACAGTGCTTTGTGACTCTCTGTGAAAGGTGCTTCATAAATAATAAAAAAAAATGTTTAAAATCAAACTATACCTGATTAAATGGAACAGTTGTGGATTAAAATAAGAATGTAAATAGAGAGTTGTATGGTAGAAGAGTATATGCCAGAGAAAGATTATTTATATTTTCAGTTATTTTTCTCCTTTTAAATGTGCTGTTGAAAATGAATTCGTAGTTTGCGTCATCGCTTTGTTTTGATGCAGTTGATTGTCTTTGTTTTCTCTTACACATTGAGTTTGGCTCTATCAATAGTAACTTTGATTAGCTTAAAGGGACTAAAGTCTTCTGTCCTAGAAATGTGAAAGTGTCTGAAATGCAATTTTTATCGTTTTCTTACTGAAGCTATTGTTTTTAGTTTTACCTTACGTCTTTGTGCTACTTAAAGGATATTTATCAGTATATATGTGTGTATACAAGTTTTGAATACCCTACAATTAAAGCATACAGCTCCATAGTAAAAGTGCTATTGTGCCAGCACTCAGAAATATATTTAAAGGTTGATATTGTAGAATTCAGCATATTATGATAAACTGATTTTAAAATTGAATAAATAGTCATTATTGGAAAGTTTGCAATACAATTTTCTATGTCTCTGCTGTATTGTTACAACCCCCTTTTTTTGCATTATTGATTATGTTGGTGTTTATAATTGTTTTTCAGTTTCAGTTGATGCAAAGCAGAAAGATAAAGAGAAAAATATAGAACAGAAAGCCCAGAATACATCTAAGCAGCCAGCATTATCTAGTCTATTTGATGATGATGAAGACGATGATGACTTCTTTGGCAGAAACACTCAGATGGCTTCTGCTTCTGGTAGAGGGTTTTTTTTATTTTATAAACTGTACAACCCTGTAGAGCATTATCAAACCTGTCTCTTCTCTTACATTTATTTTATGTTTCAACTTGTTCAAAATGAATGAAAAATCACAAGAACAACTTCCTTTTCAAATAGCAAGCAGCTTTATAAAAAATTAGCCTTTTGGTAGATAAGACTCTTTGGCTCACACTATAATGGAGTCCACAAAGGTTCACTGCTGAAAAATTAACACATCTCTTCATGGTTCATACAAACCAGACAAAAAAAAGAAAGTCTTTTATCTTTAAGAGTGTCACTTCACAGCAAATAATGGACTGGCTAACCGCAATTATATAATATGAATAGCGCTGATTTGTGAAATCTGCTGAAGTGTTTTTTGCAGCAAATGTAATGTGTTAGCCAGTGACCTTGTTCACTAAATGTTTTTCTGGAAATTTGCTGTGCAGCTGGCTTTGGTGAACATTTTTTTTTCCAGTCACCCTATGATGGTTTGACATCACAGAGCTTGTATCAGTCATGTAGAGAACTTTCACAAATACTTATTGTAAGGTCTTTGTGGACATAGCTGTTGCAGGGCATCACACACAAGAGGGAAAAAAAAGAAAAGAAAAAGCCATTTGGAGCTTGATAGTGGTGCGTGATATTTTTCCTGTAGCTAACCACACTTATTTAACCCAAGTGGAAGCACCACTCTTCCAACCCTAAACCCTGGCTCTTCAGTTTCTGCATGTGAGTCGTCAGTGAACTTTAAAAGGCAAAAATGTGTCCTGAAGCCACAAAGGATGAGAAACAGTGTGGATTTCAACTATGTATGTATTTATAAGCTGACCATAATTAGGAGTACTATGAGCTGATATACAGTATAACACTGATCCCTGTGGGCAGGGCTAATTATACATGCAAATTAGCCATGTGCCTTGCTACAATCTCAGAACACGCCTTAAAGGAAATCATCAACAAACATAAGATACACTCTAAAATAATAAAAACAAAACATTTATTACTTGTTGACAAGGCTTTTCTTTTGTATTAAAAATATGAAAATATCTGCACAGATACAGTACTGTGCAAAAGTTTTAGGCAGGTGTGAAAAAATGCTGTTAACAAAGAATGCTTTCAGAAATATAAATAATGATTGTTTATTGTTATCAATTTACAAAATGCAAAGTGAGCGAACAAAAGAAAAATCTAAATCAAATCAATATTTGGTGTTACTACCTTTTGCCTTCAAACCAGCATCAATTCTTATTAAGGTACACTTGCACTAAGTCAGGGATTTTGTAGGACTATAGTCAGGTGTCTGATCAACCAATTCTTCCAAACAGGTGCTAATGATCATCAATGTCACACGTAGGTTGAAACACAGTCATTAACTGAAACAGAAACTGCTGTGTAGGAGGCTTAAAACTGGGTGAGGAACAGCCAAACTCTGCTACCAAGGTGAGGTTGTGGAAGACAGTTTCATGTCATGGCAAGATTGAGCACAGCAACAAGACACAAGGTAGTTATACTGCATCAGCAAGGTCTCTCCCAGATAAAGATTTCCAAAGCAGACTGGGGTTTCAAGATGTGCTGTTCAAGCTTTTTTGAAGAAGCACAAAGAAACGGGCAACGTTGAGGATCGTAGACGCAGTGGTCAGCCAAGGAAACTTAGTGCAGCAGATGAAAGACACATCAAGCTTATTACCCTTCGAAATCGGAAGATGTCCAGCAGTGCCATCAGCTCAGAACTGGCAGAAACCAGTGGGACCCAGGTACACCCATCTACTGTCCGGAGAAGTCTGGCCAGAAGTGGTCTTCATGGAAGAGTTGCAGCCAAAAAGCCATACCTCCGACGTGGAAACAAGGCCAAGCGACTCAAGTATGCACGAAAACATAGGAACTGGGGTGCAGAAAAATGGCAGCAGGTGCTCTGGACCGATGAGTCAAAATTTGAAATATTTGGCTGTAGCAAAAGGCAGTTTGTTCATTGAAGGGCTGGAGAGCGGTACAATAATGAGTGTCTGCATGCAACAGTGAAGCATGGTGGAGGTTCCTTGAACATTTGGGGCTGCATTTCTGCAAATGGAGTTGGAGATTTGGTCAGGATTAATGGTGTTCTCAATGCTGAGAAATACAGACAGATACTTATCCATCATGCAGGCGTATGATTGGCCCCAAATTTATTCTGCAGCAGGACAACGACCCCAAACATACAGCCAAAGTCATTAAGAACTATCTTCAGCGTAAAGAAGAACAAGAAGTCCTGGAAGTGATGGTATGGCCCCCACAGAGCCCTGATCTCAACATCATCGAGTGTGTCTGGGATTACATGAAGAGACAGATGGATGTGAGGAAGCCTACATCCACAGAAGATCTGTGGTTAGTTCTCCAAGATGTTTGGAACAACCTATCAGCCGAGTTCCTTCAAAAACCTAGAAGAATTGATGCTGTTTTGAAAGCAAAGGGTGGTCACACCAAATATTGATTTGATTTAGATTTCTCTTTTGTTCATTCACTGCATTTTGTTGATTGATGAAAATAAATGATTAACACTTCCATTTTTGAAAGCATTCTTTGTTTACAGCATTTTTTCACACCTGCCTAAAACTTTTGCACAGTACTGTATATCGAAACTGAAAGAGGTTCTAGCTTTGCCCGGAGCCATGTCAAACAATTGAATGAGCCTGTCTCACGCCACTGCTTTTTTCACTTCTAATGTATGCCCCAAGAGTAGAACTCTGAGCGTAATGATCTAATATATATATTTTTTTTTTACTTATTGCAACTTTTAGGACATTTTTTGCATTTTGTGGTATTTGTTGTGTCTGCATCTTTTGTTGTTTGAAGCAGGATGACACAGTGGTAAACACTGCTGGCTCACAGCTCAGATCACATTTTTGGCCACCATAATCAGTCCAGTAATACTGTTAGACATTTATCCACCCCAAGGCCACTTAAAAGACCAGTTCAATCGACTTAAAATTAGTTCAGTTCCTCCTTTCCACATTGACTTTAGTGCATTCTGCAGAGTTCCGTGAAGTCTGTGAACATTTTCATGATTTTGCTGAACTCACAGTGAAACAAACTCTATGGGGTTCACCCATCACTAACGCAGAATCAGATATAAGATGAATGGGTGGTTCATTTAATTCTTAATAGGTGTAAGTTTGCTTGTCAAGACTTTGATGACTCAAGCATTTGGAAAAGCTTTAAGCACCATCTGAGGTTTGCTGTCTTTTCATTATTTTAGATTACTTCTGTTCACCCGTAAAGGCTTTCAGGGAGGCAGATATGTCCAGTGGTGTAGAAGCAGAAGAACACTCTCACTCAACTCACTGTTAACTCATCCATCTATATAACTGTCCTTATGCATGTGAGCTTTGAAGAGTAGCTGAGAGAATTTCTACAAGTGACTAAAATAAAAAGGGCTTCCTCCATGTCATAGTTTGAGGCCCTCTGTACTCCTAGAGAAACTTTGAGTAAAATCTAGTTGAGATGGTCTGTGCATTTAAGGAAGATGTCTGCTGGAAACTTTTTACTTGTTCCACAGGCCTTGGAGTATTTAAGACCTGTGCAGGAGCAATACTGTTTAGCAGGTCTGAATTTGCAAGAATGAAGCTGAAAACTGCTTGAAAAATAGAAGTATGTCTGCCCAGTAAAATTGAAATGGTCATCCATCAATATGTTATCAAACCCTCTTAATACATTTCTTGGTTAATTATAAAAGCCAACTCTGTGTGTGTGTGTGTGTGTGCGTGCGTGTGTGTGTGTGCGTGCGTGCGTGTGTGTGTGTAGATAGGTATGTATATACTGTTTTAAAATAACACTTAGGTAAAAAGTAAAACTTTATTGCAAATCTTTTTAAAGGCTCTAAAGTGAAGCAGAAAAAGGAAGTGGATTTGTTTGGTGCAGAGGATGATGATGATGGCGATGATGAAGACAGTGACATTTTCAAGGGAAATGTGAAATCTACAGCAGCATCTGCTCCTGGTCAGAAGAAAAATGAAAAAAATCAGGAAGATGCGATCACAGGGAAAAAAGTAATGTACAAAAGGAGATTACAGAGAATATAAATGGTTGCATGCCATAGTTGAAAAATATCGAGAGTGGTCTACCCTAGACTTTTTCGTATATTCAGATATGGGGATAAATATTGGAGGAGTAAACCACAAGACAATGATTATATTTTTATATTATGTACGTTAAGGAACCATCAAAAACAAATACAGTCAAATTAATAATATATTGAACAATTATTATAAAACTAAAGTTGAATAAATCGCTGCAAAAATTAAAGGTAAAGCACCACTTCTGGTTAACGGAAATAGTTCAAAAGTTGCTAGAAATCTACGTTTTGTACCCCAGTACTTTTAAGCAAAATTTGATTGACCTAAGTGAAAGGGTACTCAAGATATCAAGTTTGCATACACACAAACAGGCAGAAACATAGACATAATTCCAAAAACGGTATTTTGAGACTCAGGGAGGTCTAAAATGTTGAGATTCATCAAAATCTTGAAATGTAATTTTTTGGAGGATTCCAATACTTTCCCTATACTTCGTATATGAGAAAGTAAAAAAATTACTTAATGTCCTCTAAAGTGGAATGATCCATCATTTTATGTTTTAACTGAAATCCAGCAACATATGGATTATGACTAAGTTACGATTTACATCTACAAAATGTTAAAAGCTTTACTGTTTTGAAGTCTTAATTAACAGCCCATTTCCTAGTAAGCACTTCATTTTTTATAAGAGAAAACGGGTCTATCTTTGTTCAGAGCCTTCATTGAAGACGTGAGTTCATAGAAGTGAAAAGAAAACAAGCCAGCAGTGAGACAATTTAATGGTTGTATTTGATGTTACCTTATTCTGTTAAATGAACAAATGATTAAATATTTAGGCCAACAAGCAAGAAGTAAATGATAGTTGCAATGAAAACATGTTAACAACAGGGCCTTCAGAGATCAAGACTGGACATCCCAGATCAAAATGATTCTAAAATATTTGTTAAATACCTTGACATAGCATTTTGTGCCTGCACAGATGAACTTTATTACATTTGTTGTTTGTTTCTTTTCACTGTTGTTTTATATAGCCACCTGCTGGTGCAGTCTCCATGTTTGGACCTGGAACCAAAAGTCTGCTGTCCAGTTTACCTAAAAGACCTCCATCTGTAAGTGACGAATCAGAGAAATCAGAAGAGGTAAGCCGTCTCTATACTGTTTTTGTTTTTTTTTTTTTGTATTTTTAGTATGAAGCATTCAAGTAAAGTTCAGTGATTGAGGAAAATTATATATGTGTGCGTGTGTAATATATATATATATATATATATATATATATATATATATATATATATATATATATATATACACACACACAGTTAGGTCCATAAATATTTGGACAGAGACAATTTTTTTCTAATTTTGGTTCTGTACGTTACCACAATGAATTTTAAATGAAACAACTCAGATGCAGTTGAAGAGCAGACTTTCAGCTTTAATTCATTGGGGTGAACAAAACGATTGCATAAAAATGTGAGGCAACTAAAGCATTTTTTTAACACAATCCCTTCCTTTCAGCCCCAAGCCCAGTACAGTTATTTTTGTGTTTCACCTTGTGTGTATTATATATATATCAATATTACTAACCGAGAATGGTAAACCGGATATGGACGCAGGGACCTGCCCGTGGACGCAGGAGACATAGTGCGCAGGCGCCACACAAAGCCACCCCCCGGCCCCAGAGCAAAACGGGAGAGACTACGAACCGTCTGACATGCCGCAAGCAGGATATAGCGAGGTCAGAAATAAAAGACAGAGTAGGAAACAAAGTAAAACGTCATAAAGAGGTTAAAGAACGGGGCCAAACACATGGAGAGCAGGTTACAGGAGTCAGACCCACGCCCCAGAGTGAAACGGGACAGAGTAAGGAGTACACACACTAACATAAATAACAAATGAGGCAACGCGCCCATAAACTCAAAAACGAAACAGCGCGATCCACCGAGATCACAGGAGTAATGGCTCAAAAACAACACAGCTCAACTAACGCGCGATCCACCGAGAACGAAGGAGTTACGGCTCAAAAACGAAACAGCTCCACTAACAGAAATAAGAAATGAGGCAACGCGCCCATAGCACACAAAAAAGAGGAGTCAGACCCATGCCCCAGAGTGAAACGGGACAGACTACGGAGTACACACACTAACATAAATAAGAAATGAGGCAACGCGCCCATAGCACACAAAAAAAGAGGAGTCAGACCCACGCCCCCGAGTGAAACGGAACAGACTACGCAGTCCACAAAGGGTCACACATCAAGCCCGAGATTACGGCTCAAAACCGAAAGAGCTCCACTGACAGAAATAAGAAATGAGGCAACGCGCCCATAGGCAACGACACCACCACACAAAACACAGGAGTCAGCCCCCCGACCCAGAGTGAAATGGTATAGACTACGGACTCCACAAAGGTTGACAAATCAAGCCCGAGATAGTACGGAAAGCGAATTGCAGTACGGAAATGAAACGGGACAGACTACGGACTCCACAAAGGTTCACAAATCAAGCCCGAGATAGTACGGAAAGCGAATTGCAGTACGTAAATCGCCAGATACTATGAAAGGCACATTCTCCTACAAAGCGCAACTGAAATAAACGTACACACTACACAGCAGAATCCACGCACTTCTAAAGAACCGCAAGCAAACACCCGACATCATACAGAAACCCGACAAATACGGACAAAACAACATATTTGAATCACATTACAGTAATACAATATTAACAGTACAACCACAGATGACACAGGCACAACACCTGATGGATAATAAGAATAAACGAACGATCCGTATTACACGTACGTCATCCTCACACGTACAAACTATACAGCATAGGTGAATCTCATTACAGTGATGCATTATTGACAGTACAGCCACAGAAAACGCTCCATATTAACAGTAAGTGCAATCATCCATATTACTTACCCATATTACTAACGGTAAACAGCAGGCACGGGTTCAAAACGCCGGGGGGTAGGCGAAAGACAGAGTAGACAACAAAGTAAAATGTCATAAAGAGGTTATAATGCAAGGAGGCCAAACACATGCAGAGCAGGTTACAGATAATGACAACTGGAATTCAAAAGACTCAAATAAAAACGTGGGCACGAAACACATTCAGAGCAAGATACAGAAAATGGAAGCAGAAATAAACGACAGTGTCAAACAAAGAACGTAAACATTGCATTAGCGCAAAAAAAGAGAAATTATTACTCTGAGAAATAACTAAACGGCGAATAGTCATCGAATATATGGACACAGGTGATATGTCAGATGTATGTAAATATTGTAAGGCTGTTTTACCTCACACGCATTTATTGCTTACTTTCCAAAACAAATTAATAACTGCTGATGATGTGGATCGCTTTGTCTGTGCTGGAATTCCAAAACCTACCCTGAATTATGGTACACACTCATTAAACACATGTCTCACGGACCTCATTTAAAGGATTCAGCACATTGGGACTCAGAGGATTACAAATATTGTTTTTACGTAAGTTCTGAAATAAAAGTGAAATTAATGAAATAGCAACAATCTTAAAGGTGTGTATCTGGAACACCAAACACAGGGGGTTGGCGAGCGAAGCCCCCTAGTGTATATATATATATATATATATATATATATATATATATATATATATATATATATATATATATATATATATTGCATAGTTTACTGTGAACTGTATGGATGGTTACCTACCAGGTAACACATGTGGTTGGTCTGCCACTCGGCAAACATCTGCCACAGGGCCCTCTTCAGTTGCAAGAAGCAGATCATGGACTGTTTCATAGTTTACTATCAAATAATGCAAAGAGTACGCGACACATGTTTCGCCCTTATTTGGGCTCATCAGGCGTACACACTCTACTGCTCCCCTCTCGGGGATTAAACCTCGGACGTTACCTGGTAGGTACCCACCCATACAATCAGGTCGGGACTCAGGCTACGAATGCAATGAATATATAACAACAACAACAACATTTATTTATATAGCACATTTTCATACAAAAAGTAGCTCAAAGTGCTTTACATAATGAAGAAAAGAAGAATAAAAGACAAATAAGAAATTAAAATAAGACAACCTTAGTTAACATAAAAAGGAGTAAGGTCCGATGGCCAGGGTGGACAGAAAAAACAAAAAAAAACTCCAGAAGGCTGGAGAAAAAAATAAAATCTGTAGGGGTTCCAGGCCACGAGACCGCCCAGTCCCCTTTGGGTATTCTACCTATATATATAAAATATATTCAGACTACAAATGCCATGAATGTAATTACCCCGATGTACATGCTGAACCACACGCCGTGGTGCAACGCTAGAGGCTTCGCCTCTGGTGCTGACGTCCGAGGTTCGGTTCCCTGAGAGGGGGGTGCAGTGAGTGTGTATGCCTGATGAGCCCAGAATTAGGACGAAACACGTGTCGCGTACTCTTTGCATTATTTGACAGTAAAAACTATTTTCAACCATTCTATGATCTGCTTCTCGCAACTGAAAGAGGGCACCGTGATGGATGTTAGCCGACTTGCTGACCAACCACAAGCGTTACCTGGTAGGTAACCACCCATACAATCAGACTGTGATTCAGACTATGAATGCCATGTGTATATATATATATATATATATATATATATATATATATATATATATATATATATAAATATGCAATACCTTCCATAATGTAGAAATGCCAACACTTTTTCTACAGGGCCCCCCACCCATTTCAGGGCACCACAATGTTTGGGACACAGCAATGGCAGGTCTATTAAAGCAGTCATATTTAGTACTTTGCTGGATATCCCTTGCATGCGATGACTGCTTTAAGTCTGAGATTCATAGACATCATCAGCTGCTGAGGATCTTCCCTGGTGAACCCTGCCAAGCCTCTAATGCAGCCGTCTTCAGCTCCTGCTTGTTTCGGGGGCTTGTTCCCTTAAGTTTTCTATTCAGCATATGGAATGCATATGGATTTAAATCGTGTCTTTGTCACAAATGTTATGGAGGGCACTGTATATTATTTTTTTGTTTTATATACTGTATTCATATATTGTAACCCATTAGGGGCACCACTGAGCCCCAAACCTCAAACACAATAATGCTGAATACAATTCCTGTCATTCATTTTTTGAGCCGTGAAGGGTTGAAATCCCTCAATTTACAGTCGAAAAATGCAATTGAATTTCATCAGCGAATGAAGGTTCAGAGTGGTGAAACATGTCTGTCACTCCAGCAAGTGTACGAATGGAGTTACAAGTTAAGAGACATGAGTTCTGTGACAGACTGTCCTCAACCAGGTCAGATACACAGAGTAGAGGGACCAGAGTTGACTGCAGAAGTTGAAGGCATTGCAAGAAAAATCATTAAGTCAAAAACTGTACTTCTGGATGTCAATCATAGATCAGCACACCACATCATCCATGATGTACTCCACTTTCCGAAAATGTTTACAAGGAGGGTGCCATAGACCTTCTCAGAAACTATCTTTGACGCACAGTCAAATACAAATGATGTGGACTTCAGAGTCTTGTTACAATATAACAATGCTTAGTCTCAAGCTGCCTGCGCAGCAGTTGCAAACATTGATGATCTGCACTGCAGATGTCTTCCACATCTGCAATACTTGCCAGACTTCACTCTCGGTGATTACCACATCTTTGGACCACTCAAAGAGGTGTTGGTTGGTAAGACTTTCTTGAACGTTGCAGAAAGTGGTGCATGTGTGGCTGCAGACATGACTGAATTCAATTATTTTGGACACACAAGATGAATAGTAGTTAATGAACTGTATTAGGCAGAACAGCCCATTCTTGGCAAAACTTAAGTTTTTATATTTCTTTTCCATATTTTCCACATAGAATGTCCCCCCTCTGGAAGCTGTCAAGCCTTCAAGTAAACCAGCTGACAAAATTGTGAACAAAGGCCTCTTTTCTGATGAGGAAGATTCACAGGTACTTAATAAGCAATATGGAAATAGCACTGTTATTCCATTGTATTTTACAAATGACTCAAATAAAAATAATCAAACATGACAGAGGGGTATACTGCATTGTGAATGACAGCATTAGGGACAGTGGGCTTTCAGGCAGTAAAGGATAGAGGGTAAGGCCCTAGGAGAGCAGAAGTAGCATGTATTGGCTTATGACACAAAATGCAGGTGGTCCAACAATTGCTACAGATGCCTGTTAAAAGAGAAAGAGAGAGATTGAGACAACATAAAAGACCTCTTCACTGAGAAAGGCCACAGTCCCTGGAAGAATTGGAACTAGGTAGTTCCTCTAACTGGACTAGCAGCCTGAGGACTGTCCTGAAGAGGTGGTTCTTAGATGTCAGTGACTCTATTTCTGTTAAGTGGAAGCTGCAGCTTAGTGCCCCATAGCAAGTAGGGCCTGACGTCAGCAGTGATTTAAAGATTATTTGGTTGTAAGTGATCCCAGGACAAATTTTAAAGTTACCTCAAGCCTGAAGGCCCATTTAGTCTAGAGTTGAGGCAAGGGCTCCCTGGTAGAAGAAAAAGACTTAAATTGAGGAATATAGAAAGAAAAGTGAAGTTTTTGTGGTTGAAAAGTGGATGAGACACGCTACATGTTAGGTATTGATCTATACATGTTGAGGTGGGCCCAGAGCGGCTGCAGGTTTGTTGTTTTCTCCTGTGTTTATTTGCTGTTTTGGTATTTTCCTTTTGTTATGTTTTTCATGTAAGAGCCATGTCTTGTATATTTTGGCATCCTTAGGGTCAAAGTGGGTAGAAGAATGGCAACGAGTGTGCCCTATTTTTATCACAATGTAAAAATTATGGAAGAATATATATTTACAGTATATTACACTATTGTTTCAAACAGATGAAAGGTCATTATATTAATAAAGAATGATCTTGATAAAAGTGTTTTTCAGTCACATTCACAAGTGTTTTTATATAATAGGTTCAGATTGATAATGGCAGTCATTCATTTTTTGCAACATACTCTAATCATTTAGTTTATCATGCATTAGTTTAGAATTATGTTTTTTCTCCAGCAAGTTGCAATTAAGACAAGCAATGGAATTATAGCATACGTCATAGTTTATTATGAATCATCTTAAGAGTTAGCTAATGCTGTTTTTCATAAATTACAGTATATACGTATATTGAAGGAAGAATGTGATACTCTGAGTTAGGAAAAGCACAGTACAGTTACTTGGCCCAACCTTGCCTGGCATTGCACCCTAGTCTCTCGTATCTTCATGTGACTTTTGTAGACTGAGTATGATCAGGATATGTGGTCACCTGGCCACCAGGAGCTCAGCAACTAGCTCTACTTCTAGGCTGGTCTCTAGGAATGGGTACCAGTGTTTCCTGTTCTGAGGCTGTGTGATTTATCTGAGACTATCATTAGTTTCACTAATGGATTTTCAAGTAGTGGCTAACAGATTTTACCTTTTGGGAGCAGTTCAACTCTCATCTCTGAAAGAGCTTCTCCTGCATCTCAGGAAAGGTTCAGGTCAAAGAGTTTAAATGGACCGTGCTCCAGACCTCAGTGGTGTAGGCAACTGTGACGAGTCATGGCCGGAAGGTTATTTGTGCATCTTGTGACGGCAACCCTGGAACCCTTTGACCAACACCAGTGAAAAAGCTGTCAAGTTGAAGAAAGAGACCATCCGTTCAATGTTAAGGCTAGAGCCTTCAGATCTGACTAAGACGTGCTGACATGCCAAAACTGCCAGTGGCTACAGCAGTGACCTTGAAGAAATTCAGGCAGACCACTTGATGATTCAGATGGGATAGGCAGGATATCACCTAGGCTGTTCTCAGCAAGAGTAAAGAAATGCTTATTAGGAGGCATTTTGAGGAACTCCTCAATCTGGTCACTGTGACCTCTTCAGAGAAGGCAGAGCAAGAAGCAGAGGAAAGGTTTATGATGCTGTAGTGACAGAGGAAGATATCTGACCAGAGCTGCTGAAAGCACTGGATATTGTGCCTCTAGAAAATGTTATACGGATGGTGGAGGAACTACCTTGGGACTTGACAGCCTTTAGTCGTGGCCCCATTTTTAAAATATAAGGAGAACATGAAATCATGCTAATGAGTCAAGTATCACAGAGGCAATGTACAGTTAACAAAAACAAACAAAAAAGTTAACTAGGCATTCATTGTCAAGAATGGGGAAAAATTTGTTACCAAACACATCAGTAGTTAAGAGGAGACCATTTATAATATGAATAAGAAATGTTTCTGTGATTTGACAAAACCTAAATTTCAGTTTCAAGTAAGCTAGGCAGACTGCATTAAAGTGTTAAACTGGAAAGGAATGTTCAGAATTTAGGGAAACTTAGTTAAAAGAGATGAAGAATTCTCATCTATTTTACATTTTTTGAGAAAAGTACAACTTGTCACTGCCTTACATAGCTTATTTCACACACTGGGATCAAAAATAAACCACCTAACTAAAAAGGAGTTCAGTTAAAGCATGAAATAATTTACTACTAAATTGACTGAATGAAAATCAGCCCTCGTGGTTAAAATAGAAACAACGTTGAAAAGAAAAATTGGAAAATGCTGGCTTTTTATAACATTTTAAAGCTGCAAAAAAATAAACTGAAAAAAATTTATTTGAAATTAAAGACCTAATTAGGGTTCAGACAGAATGTACTGTTGTCTACTTTTACAATGGTATTGTTCTGTTAACAGGATGTTTTCTCTTCAAATCTCACTGATGATAAAAAGAAAACCAAACCCACATCTTCAACTCAGAACAAAACAAAAAAGACTCAACTTTCTATTTTTGATGATGATAATGAAGTTGATGATGAAGAGGTATGTTTACGGTTTCATCAATATCTTTAATGCTGTCTACTATTGTACCCAGGTGCAAGTATTTTATAACAAAATTAAAAGTATAAAAGTGCTGATTCACGGCCAACTGAAGCCATTCGTACTTATAGCCAGTGTTCTAATTTTTTTTTTTTAATACTGATAAGCAGGTATGAGGTGTAATAGACGAGCTGTCACATTAATTTTACTGCTGATTTCTTCAATCCTACTATACTTCATGAGCTTTCCCTTGTGAAACCACCAACACATGAACAATGACTTAAAGGGTGGAGGTCCTCATGAAGTATTAAGCAATCACTGCTAAGCGGTGACACATAAATGATGAGTGTGGAGTTTTGGGAGCACTGCTGGGCGGCACTTCCAAACTGCTGTGTGGGACAGGGAGTGAGCGACATTTAAAGTGCCTCTCAGCAGCCTGAGAAAAGACCACCAAGACCTGAATATCAGTTTGTACTACTCTGTACCAGCAGCCGAAATATGCGTACCAGTGACCCACATCCAGACCCACAGAGCCTCAATTGCAATGACCTGTACACTTAGTGACATGTGGCCAATTTGACATGCAACCAAAAGGCCATTCCCAAATGGACCCATAAATTGGTGCATGACTGAATAGGCACAAGGAGTAATGAAGAAGGGTTGGGGTCCCATATGGGAAATACCCCCTTTTTTGTTGAGATAGTGTCTGAGAGATAGAAGGTATGCAAGGTCACTACTAGGAGATGTGAAATAGCTTGCTTCTTCTGGTCATTAGGATCAAGGCCTGACTGTTGAAGAGATTATTTCAAAGGGAGCCAAGGTGGTGATTGGCAGTAGGCAGAGAGGTTGGCAGTACCAATTGGAAGGCACAGTTCCTCTTCTGGTTCAGCAACAGTGGGACTGTAGAATGAGCAAACAGACATGTAACTTCTCTGACGTCTTCAGGAATCTTCTCCTTGGTTTCAATTGGCTTAGTCCCACTAGGCATGAATATATAACTAATGTCCTTAACAATACATATAACAAAAAAATGTTTGCTTGAAGTTTAACATGTTTTGTGTATGTTTTTAATATGTAATTTTTATCTGTTCACTGAAAACATGTTTTGCAACTTTTTCAGGATCTCTTTGCTACTACAGCAACAAATAAATCCAAGACCGCTACACAAAAATCACAGGCAACCAAGACACCAGCACAGCAAACAACTAAGTCTGTTGCTGCTTCACTTTTTAGTGATGAAGAGGTAATAAAAACACTTAATAATGAATGGCAGTACTCTGTGTGTTTTGGTTTTTGTGTTGAAACTTGTTCATCTACACTTCTAAATTTTGCAGTGTGTACATCTCATATTTGTTTGCTGTGGGTAAGTAAGAAATACAACTGGTTGTGTAACACATCAGATAGAACAAAATATGGCCCCACAACCAACAGAGATGTGAAGACTGAAATTATGTAATAGGGGTATAAACAACTGAGCAAATTTCAGAACAATCAGCCCAGTTTTCCCAATGAGTGGGAATTCATATGATTGCAGTACAGCGCTTGAGTGTACCTGAAGTCCCAGAGGTGTGTGTGCATTGAATCAATAAAGCTTGATGTTTTTGAGAAACTTTAGATTTACCCAGACTTTTAGGAACATTGTCAACTTGAACAGGGGCATTTAGAGATGCATGTAGCCAAAGGATGTGAGTGTTGCTGTGGTACCAGTTATGTACATCTTCTATAGACCATGCAAGAATATTGTGAACTATGGTACTATAATCTACTGTGGTAGATCACATAAGAGAATTTATAGATGTCTAATAATATTTTTTATAGTGCAAGGCTTGTAGCCCTCACTGCCTTTGGTTAAAAACTGACTAAAGTCATATCAAGACAGTTACATTAAGTGTGCAGTGCTTTATGGGATTGTTACTAAAATAAATAGAACATTAGGTCAGGGCAAGGTTATGCTGTAGATAACTAAGTTCCTTAATCTGCAGGAAATTTCAGAGAAATGATTACTGTCTCTGCTGCTGGAGATTTTAAAGATTTTAAGTATTTTTTTATTTTCTTGTGTAAGTTGCATCATCTTTTGAAAGTGTTCTATGAACTAATCATGAAATTCTTGTCAACCCACCATGGCTCCTTGATGCTTTCTTCAGTAAAGAAGTCATATTAATTAATGTAAAACTGGTTCCAGTTCTTTAAGAAAGGTGGATTGCCTCCACACCCTTTGCTATGGTTAATAAGTAATTTGGGATTCAGGTCGTCTAGCATGTACCAGAGGAGTAGCACTACTGGGCAACCACCTTTCTGGAGTTGACTTTCTACCCAGAAATAATCCAGAAGGCACAGCTGGTTTTCTAGTGGATGAAGATGCGCCTAAAAGAGTGAAACTAAGGGGACAGAAGAGAAGGAGATGGGTGTGTGCTAGTAAACTAGCAGCACACACTGCTGCGATTACAGGAATCCATTATAACCATGCCCTGATAATAAGATAACACCTGTTTTGATTGTTCTACCTTCTTCTTTTGCGACTGAAGTGCTATTGAGTGTAGAAAAAATGTTTCAGTTTACTGTTAATAAAAGTGCCAGTCAAACCATTAACATGAAAGAGTATTTTGTAATTCATGTAGTAAGTCATTGCGAAGTAGGAATAAGATTCCAATAGTGAGGTTACTGTATATTAGTTCTTTGTATTTAAGTTTTAATCTTAGGGTGTGTTGTGCTTATTTCTGAATTACTTAGAATTCTCTGGCTCTATCTGTGTGATCATCTCTAGGATCAATGGGAGGCAAGCTCAACAAAGAACACTATTCCCCAAGACAACAACAAAGAAAATGTAAAAGCAGTAGATTCTAGAACCTCAGGTCATCCTTCTGATAACGCACAGAAAAAGACTAATGTCTTTGATGGAGAGGATTTGTTTGAATCTGCAGGCAGCAAGAGGTACTACTCAATTTTCCTTTTTCATCGAATCGATTGTCATGCTGGTTGTTATTTCTATTAGTTTCCTTTTAAGTAATATTTTTCAGCTTGTGTTCAATATCTTGTCATGTTCATATTCCTTCTCTTTAAATCTAAACCTGGCTTTTCTTTGTGTTACTACGTGTTTTACAAGAAATCTACTGAAGAGAGAAATGCAGCATTTTTAAAAATGCATCCTGGAAGCCGCATTCCCCTAAAATGGTCTATTAATGTTGTTTTCGATATTTTTAAACCATAATGGTGTCTTACCTTCACTTAAGTTACATTTCTATCCAGTTTGAAACAATTTTGTTTTTGGTTAAACAGAACAATGAGTTGAAACTTAATTAATTTTTCATAAAACAGAAGAAGAATAAGAAGAATGCAGTTATGCTAACACTTGTGAATTTTTCAAAAATCATGAGCATCATGTTGAATTGTGCCCTTCATTTGCACTAATGAGTAACTATCCATGCTACCAGTGGAAGACTGGTAATGGCAAATATTTTTAAATGATTCTATTCTATGCCCTACATGTACTTCCCTCTCTTTATTCCCTCTCTAAGTTGCATTCCCTTAAAGTCTGCTTCTCACATTCTGTCATTATTTTTAAGTTGCCATTTCTTTCCTCCAATGCATTTTATATTTCCTATCCTTGAAGGCGACTCTCTGCGTGCCTCCTATGCCTTTTCTCCTCCTTGTGTGTCTCACACTTGCAATCCTGTTTTGATCGTGTCACCAAAGCCAAACTGACCAATTGAATTGCTCTGTGGGACTAGACACGCACACACACACACACACACAGACTAGTGAATTCTTATTACATAGTAGATACTGAATTCTTATTACATAGTAGATATAAGATTCATCTTTAATTAGGATTTGTATACTTGGCTATGATGAACAAAACTTATTTGATGCATTATAGTTTATACACCTCCTTGACTAACATTGCATGCTAAAAATGCTGAATGTCTGTGTTTATCTAAGGCTGCAGCAATTATTCTCTGATAAATGGGTGTTGTCTACATTTTATCCTTATTCTCTTTTCATTTTTGTTTATTAAATATTTGTTATTAAATCTTGATCAGAGAGCAAACTGAGGACTGAAGTTCATTGTTCCATTTTTTTTATCTGTGTTGTTTTTAGTAAACCAAAGCCTCAGAGAGTTTCTCTCCTGTTTGAAGACGAAACTGATCATGAGGATGAGAATAGTGGCTCCTTATTTGGAAGTAAGCCTACAAGCAGTATAAAAGGTCCAGAGAAACCACAGGTACAGGAATGTTTTGAATGGCAAATCAATTTTTGTGCAGTAGTTTTTGTATTAGTACATGACTCAGATCAATGAACAGAACACAAAAGCAAATAAATACAGGTGATAACAAACACGGTTTGAAATGAACAGCATGCTTAAAATCAAAAATGTTGCCAATCTTGCATAAAATATAAAAATAAATACCAGTGTTCCAGCATTTGTTGTACAGAAGAATGATTTTTACAGATCATTATTTTTTAAATAGATATTGTCACTTTTTTGTTTCCTAATATTTATGGCCCTCATTTAAAAAAAAAATACATTTTATTTTTTAGAGACTCCTATTACCATTTTTTGAGGCAAGTGCCTGATAACCACAATCTTGACCCCTGTATATTTTGGATTGTGTAGAAATGTATGTGTCCTGTAACAGGGTCAGCGGCTTTCCTTATCATTTTTATGATTGATTGCTGCAAATGCTTAAACATCTCAACATTATATTGAATAGTTAATTTGGGCCTTTCTAGGCATGTAATTAGTGTGAACTACGCCTTCAACATTATCAAAAATGATCTTGCTGGCAAACTCTTGACCTTGAATTTATGGGAGACTGAAGAATCTTCATGCTTGGATTGTTTCAAATGTTGTGAGTCATAGTTAAGTATCCAAGTTCCATCCCTAGCTAGGTAACACTAAAGCTTCTCCTTGGAACCTTTGATGTGTTTGTGCCTTGTTTCATTTATCAACGTTCTGTTAAAAAAAAAAAAAAAAAAGCGTATAGATGTTGCCCATTTGTTTGTGAAGAATCAAATTCACTTTCCCATAACTAATCTGAATAATATGTGATATCTCACTCATTGTTACACTTCCATTCTCAATTATTATTTGCTTCACAGTCGCAACGTTTTCTTCATTCATTGATGTTGTAGGTGACCTAGACCTTGTGTTCTCTTCTTCGACATGTCCTGCTATGTCAGAATTCTGCTCCCTTTCTCATGACGGTGGAATATGAAGGGGGCTGGTCCTGGTACAGAATTAGTCAAGAATGAATATTGAAAGGCATGTTGTTCTCTACTGTTGGAAATTATATTATGATAGAACAGTGCTTGATTTTATTCATGTTAATGCAATTCTGTAACAGAAAGCATAGCTAAAAACCTGTTTAGTAATTTACATATCAAAGCTAATCTTTGACCACTTACAGAATCTGCACCACTGAATGGCCCTTTCAGGTTCAGGCTCAAAGTTTTGGATCACATCTGGTAGGTAAAGGAATCATTCACCCAAAAATGGTATATGTACACCTGTATATTTTTTAATGTTGCTTACTCCATATGGTTAGCTGTGATGGGTTAGGGTTAGGTTTGACAAATTTTTAATCTCATGTTTTCTTGGAGAACAGAGCTAACAGTTTATGCTTTAATGGAAGCAGGTCAAGATCAATGCTGGACAACAGCAAACAATGTCAAATCATCCATGAAAACAATGTTTTGTTATTAGTGATGCATAATCCACGCCAAGTCATCCAGCTGTATACTCAAAATGTGCAAAATACAGGCATGTTTTTGTAATGTATTGTTAAATTAATTATTCCAGTAAAATGAAAGTAGCTCACAACCTGGGTTCTCACTTTTGAATCGAAGACCTCACTCTTCAATTCAAGTCCTTTCTTCAGTTCAGAAGGAAAGCCTACCAGACGTCCTTTAATAAAAACTCTCGTTTACTCATAGTAAAAGTAGTGTGTTGATGAAAGACAGAATTTGAGACACAGTTATACATACAAAGGATGCTAATATATTGTTACCTTACCGATCACTCTATGAGCCTAATACAACGCGTGTTTCATTTTTTAAACAAGTGTGTACTTTAGGGATGGAGGAAACATATGTTTGACTTGTAAGGTTACAGTTGACAGTAACATCTCAGCCTTAAAGTGTCTTTTGCATTGGTGCCATATATGCTAAGAGAGTGTTCAGACTCTACATGTGTACTAAGTTGTTGGTAATTAATTGTAACAGATTCACAGAGCAAAGCATACAGAGAAGATTTAAGGTGAGAAATTCTTCTCCATTGCTTAGCAAGCTAATACAAATATATTTCTTATCCGATACCTTCCATAACCTCATAATACACATATTTAAATTTGAATTAGGTAGTGCCATTGCCTCCTGTACATTATATCTCTGAAGAGTTATCATTAATATATTGTTCAGCTTCATCTTATTTGTGTTCCTTATAAATGAATTTACAATTATTTCCAATTTATTTAAAGAAGAATTTGGTGATCTCTATTGTAGTACACCATAAGTGTAATTTTGGGAGGAAATTCATTTTAACAATATTAGTTCATCAAGCTAATAAAACCTGAAGATGTTGCCAACTGATAAGGACTCATTCTGTGAAGTATATCTGTCATATTGCTAAAGTTATATTTGAATCGTTCTTTACTAATTATGCAATATTGATTCCTAAGCATGTGAACTGTTTTAGTAAACGAAAAAAATATCAAGTTTAAGCTGTTCTGCACTGGTATATGCAGTAAAATACAATATTTTTATGTAAATTAATCATAAAACCCAAGAATTTACAGAAAATTTCCAAAATGTTTAGTTATAATTTAGGTTGATGGGTTAGCTCCATGTCATCTTCATGAGGAGGTATTTTTCATTCTAGTGCGTGCTCACAATTCTTTGAGTCTCTAGTTGTTTGTACATGTACATGGCTGAAAATTTTGATAGAAATGTTAAAACTGGCAACAGCATTTGTCTCCTTCCTTGTAAAGCAATATATTACATGAAATAAAAAAAAAAACAAATATATATATTCAAGTGAACACGTAATTCATTTAACACTATAAATGTTTCTGCTGCAGACAGAGATAGCAAGACTTTAGGGAGCTCTGTTGCCACTGATGTATATATTATATATACTGTATGTAAAGTGTGTTGAAAACTGGAAAGTGCTTGTCTGCCTTTAACATGTTTTATATGAGCTTGTGAGATGGTGGAAGGATGCACCTCCTCTGTTCTGTTTGCAAGGACTTTGGCTGGAATCCTAACATTGCTGTTCAATAGAAGCATTAGCCTGAAGGAAGACAATTCCAGAAATGTTTTATCTTTCTTGGGGTTTGCTTTGTGAATCAATATTCTTATTTCTCTAGTTTTACAGACACACTTGAAATGAAATGCCTGTCTAATCCATACTCTCTTCAGTCTATGTTTGCCTTTAACATTGAAATGTTTTTCCTGTATGGAAGCTACAGCATATTGGACTTCAATAAACAACAATGTACTTACTTTTTTCTTTTTAATTCGTAGTTGAAGCGTTTGACTTTCCTTCTAATAGAGTTTAATAACTGATGTCACTTAACCAGTTTTGTTTTTTTACTGTTCATGTTTCTTGATAGCATAGATGTCTCTTTTTTTTTTTTTTTTAACCTTGTGTTTAGGGCTTTCCTAGAGAGTCATATTTATTGCTATTTGCATTTAAGTGTTAATAACTTTTCACATTTCCAACCCTGCACTAGTGATGACTTAAAATACAGTGCATCCAGAAAGTATTCACAGCGCATCACTTTTTCCACCTTTTGTTATGTTACAGCCTTATTCCAAAATGGATTAAATTCATTTTTTTCCCTCAGAATTCTATACACAACACCCCATAATGACAATGTGAAAAAAGTTTACTTGAGGTTTTTGCAAATTTATTAAAAATAAAAAAACTGAGAAATCCCATGTACATAAGTATTCACAGCCTTTGCTCAATACTTTGTCGATGCACCTTTGGCAACAATTACAGCCTCAAGTCTTGTTGAATATGATGCCACAAGCTTGGCACACCTATCCTTGGCCAGTTTCTCCCATTCCTCTTTGCAGCACCTCTCAAGCTCCATCAGGTTGGATGGGAAGCGTCGGTGCACAGCCATTTTAAGATCTCTCCAGAGATGTTCAATCGGATTCAAGTCTGGGCTCTGGCTGGGCCACTCAAGGACATTCACAGAGTTGTCCTGAAGCCACTCCTTTGATATCTTGGCTGTGTGCTTAGGGTCGTTGCCTGCTGAAAGATGAACCGTCGCCCCAGTCTGAGGTCAAGAGCGCTCTGGAGCAGGTTTTCATCCAGGATATCTCTGTACATTGCTGCAGTCATCTTTCCCTTTATCCTGATTAGTCTCCCAGTTCCTGCTGCTGAAAAACATCCCCACAGCATAATGCTGCCACCACCATGCTTCACTGTAGGGATGGTGCCAGGTTTCCTCCAAACGTGACGCCTGGCATTCACACCAAAGAGTTCAATCTTTGTCTCATCAGACCAGAGAATTTTTTTTCTCATGTTCTGAGAGTCCTTCAGGTGCCTTTTGGCAAACTCCAGGCGGGCTGCCATGTGCCTTTTACTAAGGAGTGGCTTCCGTCTGGCCACTCTACCATACAGGCTTGATTGGTGGATTGCTGCAGAGATGGTTGTCCTTCTGGAAGGGTCTCCTCTCTCCACAGAGTACCTCTGGAGCTCTGACAGAGTAACCATCGGGTTCTTGGTCACCTCCCTGACTAAGGTCCTTCTCCCCTGATCTCTCAGTTTAGATGGCTGGCCAGCTCTAGGAAGACTCCTGGTGGTTTCGAACTTCTTCCACTTATGGATGATGGAGGCCACTGTGCTCATTGGGACCTTCAAAGCAGCAGAAATTTTTCTGTAACCTTCCCCAGATTTGTGACTCGAGACAATCCTGTCTCGGAGGTCTACAGACAATTCCTTTGACTTCATGCTTGGTTTGTGCTCTGACATGAACTGTCAACTGTGGGACCTTATATAGACAGGTGTGTGCCTTTCCAAATCATGTCCAATCAACTGAATTTACCACAGATGGACTCCAATTAAGCTGCAGAAACATCTCAAGGATGATCAGGGGAAACGATGCACCTGAGCTCAATTTCGAGCTTCATGGCAAAGGCTGTGAATACATATGTACATGTGCTTTCTCAATTTTTTTATTTTTAATAAATTTGCAAAAACCTCAAGTAAATGTTTTTCACATTGTCATTATGGGGTGTTGTGTGCAGAATTCTGAGGAAAAAAATGAATTTAATCCATTTTGGAATAAGGCTGTAATATAACAAAATGTGGAAAAAGTGATGCGCTGTGAATACTTTCCGGGTGCACTGTAAGTGGACCATATGATGATACAGCAGTCTGTATAAAACCACACTTGTTTATGGCAGTTCACATTTAAGTTTGTCGGCAGAACTTTACTTGTTATTCAAAATATACTTTGAATATCCAAAAAAGGTTTTATAAATTATGGAATCATTTAATACTTAAATTATACATGATTTAAAGTAATTTAACATTTTTCTATAGCTGTCACGAGGGTAAATGTCAATGAGTCCTTAGAGTCAGCTTTCTGTTGGGTGTATCATGGTGGTAGCATTCATTTTATTTAGCTAGCATGACCACAAAGAGAAAGATTGATGTTCAGCATTGGAGGAATCCACCTTCATTCTTTACAGTAGTGGCATCACTTTTCTGCTTAGATATGATATATTTAGATAAGAGTATTTGCTTTTTTATGCAAGCTGTTCTGACATACCACTATTATAATAATTGACTGATGACAAGCTAATGCTGCTTTTGGGTCCAGAGGTTGATGTGTTTGTGCAAATTGAGGGTCCCGTATTACCCTTTTAGTTTCCAGTAAAGTATGCTTCTGACACACCAGCTAATTCATTTTTTAATTTTTTTGATATGTTTTGCCTTGGTTATTTTCTGTCATTTTAATTTTTAAAGCTTTATTTGCAGTATACATAAAGAAATTTTTCATCAATGCTTTTGTCGTTAAATAGGTTATAACTGTTCAGTCTCTTCCTGATGATGGTGACAATGAAGACTATTTGTACAAAGATGCTCCTCCTCCACTAGAAGAGGAAGTTAAAAGTAAGAAAAAGAATACATTGAGTCTGTTTGATGATGATGACGATGATGAAGAGGACACAGACGATCAAATTACAGTGAAAACATCTGATGCTCCAGTAATAACAAATATTAAGGTCGGTCGAGCATGAATTGCTAATTTTTTTTTTATCTTAATGGGTTTACTTTCCCAAAAACTGTAATCACTGTAAAAATATTGTAGTACAATATGCAGCTTGTTGGCACAGAAATCTGCAGACCTCACTTTTGCCTTTATTTTTGCTCTTAACCAACAGATGAGACACTACATTCAGTTTTTGTGTGGGGTGGGTGTACGTACATAAAACATTAAAGGCAATTTGCAGCAGTGTCCGGTTAATTTAACATAATCGGAGCACTCCACTCAAATTACAATAACAACACCTAACAAGACTGTTTGGTGGAATATTTTGTTTAAAATTTAATTAAAAAATAAATATGTAAAATAAGTAAAAGTACTGTGAAATGTGACAATAAATAAAGGAAAAAGCAAGAAATATGAGCATAGATAAATATATCACAACATATGTTTTTGTTGCTTATTTTTTAACTTTGTCCTTAATATTACTCCAAACGCAACATGAAATACGGCTTGAATTTAAAACTGTCACTTTCACTCATTAAAGCTGAGAGGGCGGGCTCTATCGAGTACTGTTTTTTAATTGATTATTTGCATTTTTTTAAATTTATTTATTTTATTTTGTCCAGGATATCCCTCCATAACAAAGAAGCTGCTTTTGTTAACCGTAAGCAGTGACATTCCATTAACGCATAGTGCAGATGTTATCATTTCACTCCCGAAACCCTCATATGACATTTAAACTGTCATGCAGCATTCGTCCAGCTTCTTGGTGAACCCCCTCTTCCCCGATAGCCAATCAATGTGCTCAGTGCTCCATAACAACCCCAAACCCTGCTTGTCGATTGTGTGTCCTAGCTTCATGGCTTGCCCCTCTGGGCTCAATAGGAATAAATCCATTTGGAATGTGCACGTTTTGTTCACACTCACTCAGCAATAAAATAAATAAATAAAAAAATTAGAGGGAACAGGTTTTGGATTTTGGAGCATTTTGGATTCTGGAGATTCGGATTAAGGAATACTCCGCCTGTATTAACTAGATTGTAAATATGATGCATTATTTTTATGTTCATAATTCCTTAGAAATATTGTGTTACTTTAAATGGTACTCCTCCAGCTCCTTTCAGTGTTATTTGGTTGTGTTAACTAGGTGTTTTTAAAGATGACAGTAAAATAACTATTTTTGTGCACTAATTAAATCTTTTCACGCTCATTTTTCTCATACATTAAGTCTTTTATAGATTCATTAAAAATACTTTTTTTTAGGTAGAACTGTTGTAGGAAAATGATCTTCAGGGGAAGGGAAAATTACTTTTAAATCTTGGCTGTATGTTTGGAAACTTATTTCAACTTCAGCTGGTGTTGCAGTGTATAACTAAACCCTCCCACAGTGATTAAACTGAAAATGTGTTTAACAATATGCCATGATAAATTAATGTGGATCAGTCACTCTGTCAGTTATTTATGTTTTACACTTCACTGTGGCAAGTTCAGGGCACACATCTAAGGCAGGCGATACATAAAATTTGTAATCTTCATAAAAATAATTGTCACTCTTACTGTGATATTTAAAGACACACCTGGTGGTATTTGTTTTTTTATGGATTTTAAAAGTGAATCTGCTGAGCAGAGCTGGTATTTCCTTGACATCCTATTGTTAGATTCCCCATTAGGTTACAGTAGTAAAAGCGAGCAGGTTTGTACTTTACATTTTCATTCATCAATAGTTTTAGTGCCGTTTTAAAGAGCCAGAAAGCAAAAATACAGCATTTTATATATAATAATAATAATAATAATACATTTTATTTATACAAGGCGCCTTTCAGGGAGCTCAAGGACACCGAACAACAATAAATAAATAAATAATTAAATAAAAGACACAATTATAAAAAACTTAAAACATCAGAAAATCTAGAAATTAAAACCAAACAAAACCATTATAATCAGGATGAAAAAGAAAAAGCCATTTTAAACAGATGCGTTTTAAGTTTACATTTGAAGGATGAATATGATTTGATATTTCGGAGATCCGCAGGCAATGAATTCCAGAGCTTGGGAGCAGAACGACTGAAAGCTCTGCTCCCCATGGTGGTTAGACGGGCGGGAGGGACAGTCAGATGGGTGGAGGAAGAGGATCTAAGATTACGGGATGGAATGGCAACATGAAGAAGGTCAGACAGATATGGAGGGGCGAGGTTATGGATGGCCTTAAATGTTAATAGTAGAATCTTAAAATCAATACGAAACTTAATCGGGAGCCAATGAAGCTGCTGCAAGACCGGAGTAATATGGTGAATAGATGGGATTTGAGTGATGATACGTGCTGCAGAATTCTGGACTAACTGAAGCTTATGAAGAGATTTATTCGGGAGACCAAAGAGGAGTGAATTGCAGTAGTCCAGCCGGGAAGTGACAAGACTATGAACAAGAATGGCAGTAGTATGAGGAGTGAGGGAGGGGCGAATACGATTAATATTACGTAGGTGGAAGTAAGCAGACCGGGTGATGTTATTAATGTGACATTGGAAAGATAGAGTACTGTCGAGGATGACACCCAGACTCTTGACCTGAGATGATGGGGAAACAACAGAGTTATCAATAATAAGAGAAAGATTATTGGTTTTGGATAATGATGATTTTGAACCAATGAGGAGAATCTCAGATTTGTCACTGTTTAATTTAAGAAAATTCGAAGAAAACCAGGATTTAATTTCAGCAATGCAGTCAATAAGCGAGGGTGGTGGAAAAGAGGAGGTGGGATTACCAGCAAGGTAGAGCTGGGTGTCATCAGCATAACAGTGAAAATTAATGTTATATTTGCGAAAAATATTGCCAAGGGGAAGAAGGTAAATAATAAAAAGAAGAGGCCCCAGGACAGAGCCCTGGGGCACACCAGAAGTAACAGCGGTGGGTTGGGATGTGAAGGTTTTAAGTTGTATGAACTGAGTGCGGCCTAAGAGGTAGGATCTAAACCAATCAAGTGGAGTGTGGGTAATGCCAATCAGAGATAATCTATTAAGGAGAGTGGTATGACAAATAGTATCAAAGGCCGCACTCAGATCAAGGAGGATGAGAATAGTGATTAGACCAGAATCAGCAGCCATAAGGAGGTCATTAGTAATTTTAACAAGTGCCGTTTCTGTACTATGAAGGGGGCGAAAACCAGACGAACTTTTCATATAGATTATTGTGAGATAAATGGGTATGAAGTTGGATAGCTACTATTTTTTCAAGAATTTTGGAGATAAAGGGCAAGTTAGAAATGGGGCGAAAATTATTGAAATTAGTAGGATCAGCACCAGGTTTTTTTAGTATTGGGGTTATAGCAGCAGTTTTAAATGATGAGGGAATAATACCAGTAGTGAGAGAAGAGTGAATGATGGCAGAAATGAGAGGGACTAGAGAGGGGAGGCAGGCTTTAACCAGAACTGTAGGCAGGGGGTCCAGCTGACAAGTAGATGACTTGGATTTGCAGATGAGATCTGAAATTTCAGAGGAAGTGGGAAGCTGGAAAGAAGAGAAAAAGTGAATAGGCGAGTGTAGTTCAGAAGGAATATAGTGAGGATCTGGACCAAGGTGCTGATGTATCTTTTGGATTTTTTCGTTGAAAAAAGACATAAGAGAATTACAGAAAGCAGTTGAGTAAAGGTGAGATGGTAAAGAGTCTAGAGGTTGTGTAACATTATTAAGTAAAGAAAACAAAGTCTTGGTGTTACCTGTATTACGAGTAATTAACTGAGTGTAATAATTAGACTTGGTTTGAGCTATACAATCCTTATAATAGAGAAGATGATTTTTATACATCTCTTTGTGGACAAAGAGTCCGGATTTTTTAAACAACCTTTCAAGTTGCCTGCCCTTAGCTTTCAGAAGCCGAAGTTCAGGCGTAAACCAAGGGGCAGGAAAAGAAAAAGAAACAGAACGGATTTTTAGCGGAGCCAGAGAATTAAGAATACCATTAAGACAGGTGTTATAATATAAGACCAGTTCTATGGGAGTGGAAAAATTATAAAAGTCCAGTTGGGAATCAATCCTAGAAGACAGCAAATTCAAGTTAATATTCTTAATGTTGCGAAAGGCTATGAGACGTGGAAGCTTAGGAACAGAAAAGGTAAGTTTGGCATTGAATGAAAGAAGAAAATGGTCGGTTATAGTAAGTTCATCTGCTGTGAGATCAAAAGGAACAACACCAGAGCAGCAGATCAGGTCCAAGATATGTCCTTTACAATGAGTAGGAACATCAGTGTGCTGCTGGTATCCAAAACTCTCCAGGCAAGATAAAAAGTCTCTAGTGAGAGGGATATTGATATTGTCCAGATGTACATTAAAATCCCCCAGCAGAATTATATTTGGAGTAATTACAGATAAATGAGTAAGGAAGGTAACAAGATCGTTCAAAAAATTGTTGTTTGACTTAGGAGGACGGTAGACAGTTGCAATGATGGTAGGAACTGGGCCAGACAGTTGACACACAGTCGATTCAAAAGAGCTAACAGCAGGAGCAGACAACGGCAGGACTTTCCACTTCTCGCGATAAATAATCGCGACACCTCCTCCACGGCCAGAGGCACGGGATTGACAAGTGTAAACAAACCCCGGGGGGGTGCATTCATTAAGTTGTGAAAAGTCTTGAGGTTGCTGCCAAGTCTCAGTTAAACAGAGAAAGTCAAACTTACGGTCAATGAGGAGATCCTGAATGAGATGTCCCTTGCTCGTGAGTGAGCGGATGTTCAGTAGACCAAAGCTGACAATGTTGCTGTCGCATTTGACAGTGGTGTTAGGCGACCGAGCTAAGCTGGCCAACACGCTATGGTCAGCTTTCCTATCTGTGTTGTTTGGAGGGTGCCGAAAATCAGACCAAAAAGAGTTCATTCCTTTTGAGACGTCCGTTCGGAATCTCCGACGAGACCCACGGTGGATGTATCTCCGACGAGGGAGAAGTATGACGTCCGGGTCGAAATACAGCACCGACAGCAGAGGCACAGACTGGAGAAGACGCAGTCGAAGAAGCTCAGCAGCTGGATACTGGAGGAGGCCAGTCGCAGGTTGGATAACGAGCGACAGAAGACTCCAAACAAGCATTAACCAGGCGATAATCCTACCAGTCCACATTGTAGGTGAGGAGGCCAGAGGCAGCTCAGACGTCCAGAGAATAACCAGGTAAGTTTCAAACGAAACGGAGGTTAGGCTGAAGCTAAATGCATATACAGCATATACAGCCACACAGAGATGTCAACAAAATGGCAAAAAAAAAAAAAAAAATACCCACAAAATCACAGTCTAGTTACCGGCGAGCAGCGGCGACCAGTCCCGCCAGCGTTCACTCAAACCGGAAGTATAGTACAGTAGGTAGTGTGTTGTTCAATTCTGCAACCTCCTGCGGAAGCAACTTGAGTTCAAAAGAAGCACAATGTCTGAGCAAACCTATCAGGAAAGCCTGCTGTATTACAGGGTGAACCCTGGACACATTAGAAACTGCTGTGCAAAAGAGGATGGTGGCAAAATTAGATGCCATTATGAGAAATCCCCTCTATCACCTCCAGGAGACGCTGTCTTGGAGCACTTTTAGCAACAGGTTCATTCCACCACCGTGTGATAAGTAGTGCCTCGTGGGGGTCTTTCCTGCTCACTGTTATCAAGCAATTCAATGCTTCCTCCCGATGTACTTGTTAAGGTAATTTTGAAATATCTGCACAATATGCCTTCATTTTTATTTGTTTATTTATCGATTGATTGATTGATTGGCTGTATTATTTGTCCCATAAATTTGTATCCTTGTTTTTATGTATCTGCTGCTGTATACATCTGAATTTCCACATGGGATTAGTAAAGTTTATCTGATCTAAGGCACAGGGCAAAAATGGCCCTATTGAAATCAACATGCATTTACATCAGGTTTAGGTTTTACTTGAATTTTTAAGTTTTTGCAAATCTTTAAAATAGTGATAAAAAGATTAGCCTCATCCTGTGAAGACTAACATCAATGTTTTTCATTGAGTATACAAGTGAAAAGTTAAGCAAAATTACACCTTTTATTGGCTAACTAGAAAGGTTACAATATGCAAGCTTTCGAGGCAACTCAAGCCCCTTGTTCAGGCAAGATGTAATTGAGTATACAAGAAAAACTTTGCATGCTGCTCCAAAGTGCAGTCTGCAGATATTCTTTGACTTCATTCAGATGTCTTCATTTCATAAACTATATTTCTGTACAGTTAGTCATCCGTTATTTTTTAATCTGCGTAGTCCTGAACACTCACCAGGGGTGCTGGAGCCTATGGCAGCTAGCATAAGTATCAAGGCAGGCACACATCCTGGACAGGGCACCAGTCCCTTGTAGTATTTCTTTACATTGTAGTTTGAAATTAATACGTGGGAAGCTCATACATGGTCTAGGCACTTCTTATAGCTCACAACACCATGTCCCCGCTGTGAGTGTAGAATCCCTTTTATAACCAAACAGAGCCTATGCTATATTTCTTTACACTATTTTGATTAAAAAGACTGTATGCATATCTTTAATAATGGACATCTTTCAGAGCAAATGTTCAGAATGCAGAGTCTCTTTACATCCTTTTCAGGACTAGCTTCTGAATTTCTGCCACTGTTACAGTAAAGGTTAACATATAATCCTGGACTTACAATACCAGTTAGTGACTGCTGAAAACCAAATTATAGAAAAAAGTTTTATTGCATTTAGTAATAATAATAATAATACATTTTATTTATATAGCACCTTTCCCATGCTCAAGGCACTTACAGAATATAATAAAGAACGGCAGCGTATACAGTATATAGCATTGTACAAACCAGATAAATAAATAAAGAAGATTAAGACAGTGAATTCTGTGCCCCATCATGATTTAATCTGGCATCTGTACATGTAAATTAGACTAACAACAGCATAGCCTCTGCTCTGCCCCACTCCAAACAAGTATAAAAAATATACTAGGCTGACTCAAGGTTAAGGTAAATGTGTTTGCTTTACTTTAGGTTGCTTCAGTTTGACTTTTAATAAAGTATATAACGTGCACAATTTTTACCACGTGAGGTGTCTAAATATTCCAGACAGAGCATATAACCCTAAAAGTTTGAGCATGAAATTTAAAAAATGAAGTTTTTACATGTTAAAATCAATCTTCATGATCACAGACTTTTTCAATTGCTTTATCTACATGTCTTACTCAGTTTTCCAAATCGTGATATGTTATGTAGTCCTCTCATTTGTTGTATACAAGTATTAAGAAAGTGAACAAACAAACAAACAAACTGACTCACTTTAGCTGTCCCCGGGGGGAAATTTGGCTTGAGACTTCTACTTTAGTAAATGAACAACTAACATAATTTTTAAACTTCCTTAGTACAAGTTAGAAATGTATCTTGGGAGGGGCAACTAAAGTGTAAACAAACTTTGTTATTAGATAATAATTTAAAGGTTTACAAATTAGTTTTATATTTTCTTTACCACAACTGGGGCTTGTACAATAAATAATATAATTTTTGCTTGATTTGCTTTGATTTTTTTTTATAGTTGTCAGATCCTGGACCTTGCACAAAGAGCACAGGTGTATTTCAAGATGAAGAGCTGCTGTTCTCTCAGAAACAACAAATGGACAATGATCCTGATATTGATCTGTTTGCCTCTTCCGCAAAGTCTTTGGTTAGTGTAAAATCTTTTAACATTATCATCTTTTTAAAAAATTATTATTGTAAAATTATACAATGATAAATTAATACATTTTCTATATTTTTTTATTAACTGTTAAACTTCTTAAATACTGAAAACATTTAAATAAGGGTGAGACTAATTACCAATTGTATTACTTTGTTCACTGAAACCTTAGCTGATGTCACACACAATGAAAATTTGGAAAAGGGCTATTGAGAGAAGGCTTAGGGAAGAGACCACCACAGGGGAGGAGCAATTTGGTTTTATGTCAGGGAGAAGAACAACTGATGCAGTCTTTACATTGAGGCAGCTGATAGAAAAACAGAAAGGTTTGCATGTAATGTTTATTGAATTGGAGTAGGCTTATGATAGAGTACCAAGTCAAGAGGTCTGGAGGTGCATGAGAGAGAAAGGAGGACCAGAGAAATATGAGAGTATTGTCCAGGATATGCATGAAGGAGTGAGGACTTAAAGCATTGTTGGGGTAACAGACAAGATCCCAGTTAGAGGAGGACTGCACCTGGGATCTTCTCTTAGTCCTTTACTTCTCTGATCAGGTTATGGATGTGTTGAGTCATGGGTGCATGTTTTTTGCTGATGACATTGTGTTGTGAAGCACCAGAAAAGTGGTGTGGAGAGGAAGTTGAAGATTGGAGAAGAACTTTGGAAGATTAAGGATTGAAGGTAAATAGGAAGTAGACAGAATATTTGAGATTTAATCATGATCAGGATTCAGAAGTTAGCCTAAAGTGAGAGCTGTAGAAAAGAGTGAATAAATTTAAATATCTAGGATCAGTGGTAGCCCGAGATGGAAACTTAGATGCAGTGTGGATGGAACAGTTGGAAGAAGGTATCAGGAGTATTGTGTGATCGAAGAATTAAGGCAAAGGTTAAAGGTTAAGGTTTTTAAGACAGAGGTAAGACCAGCAATGACGTGTGGAGATGAGACATGGACAGTAACGGGAGCGCAGGAGAAGGAGTTAGATGTGGCAGAATGTTGAGATAGTTGTATGAAGTTTCAAAAAGGACAAAGTAAGAAATGAGACTATCAGAAGTACAGTGGAACCTCGGTTCACGAACGTCTCGGTACATGTACAAATTGGTTTACGACCAAAACGTTCGCCAAAGTTTTGCCTCGGTTCACGACCACACACTCGGTATACGAACAAGCCTGTTTCCCTTTCAGTTTGTGCGCACCGATGATTTCCACACGTGTTGCATTGTTCTCGGTCAGACGTGCGTGTTTTTGCTGTGAACTCTTTGTGCTCTATTTCATTTCCCTTCTGGTTCGTATGCACCGATTAGTGTATTTAAGCACGTGTTCAGCCTCTCCCTGTTCATTGTTCTTAGTCAGATGTGCGTGCTTTACCTGTGAACTCTTTGTGCTCTACAGTATTTCGTGTGCTTTTGCAGTTAACCATGGCTTCTAAGCACTGTAACCTCCTCTCCACCCAGTTCCTCCTCACTTCATGCCAGAACTCGACTCATGCAAGGTTAGTTTTTTTGGTGGTTTATGGTTAGTTTTTCTATTACAGATTTTTCAAATGTTCATTTTTCGGTTCATAGCATGAATTGTTGCAATGTTACTTTTCTTGTTTGTTTATTAAGTTACGGATTTTTCAAATGTTCATTTTTTTCCCTGTGATCGGGTTGTAAGGCTATAGCGCGAACTGCTGCAATGTTACTTTCTTGGTTGCTTGTGGTTGGTTTTTAAATAAAGTTCGGATTTGTTCAAATGTTCCTTTTTTTTCCCCTGTGCTTAAAACTCATTTAAAAAAAAGCGTTTATACAGCGATCGCGTCGTAAGGCTATAGCGCGAACTCTTGCAATGTTAGTTTTCTCTTTTGTTCAAGGTTTTCTCAGTGTTATTCAGTATTTTTACATTTAGTTTACTATTACGATGTGCATTCTATGGTGTAATTAACTATATTTGTGCTTAAAAATCTTTAAAAAAAATAGATTTACATACAGTTTGTACCGTCTGGAACGGATCAATTGTATTTACATACAATCCTATGGGGGGGAAATTGCTTCGGTTCACTACCAAATTGGTTTACGACCAGAGTTTTGGAACGAATTATGGTCGTGAACCGAGGTTCCACTGTATAACAAAAGTGGGAGAGAAAGTACAGGAAAGTAGGCTGAAGTGATATGGACACGTGATGAGGAGAGACAATGAATATGTAGGCAAAAGAGTGATGATAAAGGAAGTACAGGGGAAGAGTAAGACAGGGAGACTAAAGTAGAGGTAGATGGATAAAGTGAAAGCAGATCTGAAAGAAAAGTGCTTGACTTGTGAGGTGATGCAGGACTGAGCTATATGAGAAGGGTAATCCTTTAATCGCCATATAAAATTTTTTGTATTCGGAAGTTGTCAGTTTTTGCATACCCCAACTTACTCTCCAGAAAGTTTTTTGTTGAGGTCAGAGCACAGGGTCAGCTATTTATATAGCGCCCAGGGAGCAATTGCAGGTTAAGGGCCTTGCTCAAGAGCCCAATGGAGTAGCATTCCTTCTGTCACTGCCAGGATTCAAACCGGTAACCTTCGAGTTACCAGCCCAGATCCTTTCGCCACAGAGCCACCACTCCACCCTTTCAAGCACATCGGCCCTACAGAGAAGTGGGAAAAGATGAAGAGGAAGAAGAAGTAGAAGAAGATTGAATTTGTTGACAATCAAGCTAGCAGAGGCCAAGCAGTAACAGGCGTAGGCTAGGGATCTGTCCTTGAAATGACGCTAGCGTACTTGCTGCATTGTGCACTGTAAATATATTTATACCTTCTCTCACACTTAGACAATTTATAGGCCTACTGTAATGCTGTGTCTTTAGAACTAAGACAGAAAAAAGAAAAAATTACAAGTGAACTCTTCACAGGATATAAAGGTGGTTTATTGACCAAAGCAACAATCCATAATTTGCTTTCCATACCGTAGACGTTTAGCAATAGGATAATTGAATGTTAGCCAAAAGTTTTATTACTCTCTTTTATGTTAACATTCACAATGTTGGTTGAAAAAGAACATTATAATACATGTTTGAAAATCAAGTTTTATCCTAATGTAAAAATTATCAGTTTATACTCTCTGACTGGGGACATTACTAAGACAGTATGAATCTATTGCATGCAGCCGCATTTCTTCTTATTGTTAAGATAATACATTGTCATTAAATATCAGTTTTAAATTTAAACTTTATTTCATATAACATGCAAAAAAAATGCAAATTAGTCTCTATTTGAAAATGAATGAGAGTAAAGATGACTGCTGCAAAGTTGACAGCAATTTTTTTGTTGATTTTGTGGCTTCATCCAAAAACGTTGCATTCTGCCTGCTAATATGGATTTACTGTAGAGCAGCAGTCCCTAACCTTTTTTTATGCCCTGCGCCCCTAGACAATGTCTGAATTAAGTTCACACCCTGTACAAAAACAATATCACATTTGAAAATGAAGTCCACAAATTAAACCACATACAGAACTGCGGGTGAACAAATTGAACTCAAAAAATTAAAGTTATAACTTGAAATGTAAATTGAACAATTTACATTATAAATCTCAATAATCTTGTAAATGTGTCCCATGTGAAGCTTAGACACTTGATTAACCTTTCAGAGGGCTGGGGTATCCCACGAAGCATCAAGTGCTGCAAGAAAATGACACACGATCAATGATTGATGGATTTGGGTGATTTGAGACTCCCATGAAGCAACGGGTGCTGGCATGCCACCAACCAATGAAACACACTTGACAAGCATTGTCCCCCAGTAATAGCTGCACTGCAGTTCAAAAACAGATGTGCTTCACAGATAAAATTACTGAGCTACTGCCAGGACCACCAGCAGGAGAGATGAGCTGAGTGTAAACAGCAGGTTTTGCATCCAATTCTGTCCCCCTTGTACTCCCATGGCAAAAATGTCAGTCAAACTTCAGTGACGTTTCACAATCAGGACTTGCACAGAAATCAATACTAGACCTCACTGTTCTCTACGGATCATTGCAAGGTCCAAATTTCATTCTCTTAAAAAAAAAAAAAAAAAAAAAAAAAAAGCATATGCCTTTATGAACACTCCAAAGAATCCCCAAAAATGTGCATTTCTGCAGCTCATTTACAGGTGACAATAACTACACAATACTTGATTGTTGTCATATCATACAAAAGGAGCTCTAACTAATTAATGACCTATAAATGATGACACACTACAAGACACCAATTGCACCACAATAAAGTTGGACAATGCTCCTCACTAAAGTTTGGCGAATTGTGACGCAGCCTTCCTCCTTGTCCCCCCCCCCTCCGAAATGTCATCTTACATCCCAGGTTGGTAACCCCTGCTGTAGACAAATGCATAATACAAGGTCAGAAAGAAGGGAAATCAGCTGTGGTGGCGGCGGCTCACAGTGTGAAGCACACAGAATGAAGCAGGCAGCAAAGGTTAAGTGATGGTGGAGCCTTTATTAAAAACACATCCATCTTCACAAAAATTGAAGAAAATGAAGGACAGAACAAACAAGTCAGATGGCACAAAGTAAAACACTTTCCTAATACTCCCCCCACCCAAAATATGATTAACTTTATTAATATTTCTTGGCACTTGTAGTAAAATCGTTACGACTATAAATCCATCCCCATTAGCTCCCCTGCACACATTTAAAGAAAAAAACGATACATCCTGGATACACCTCGCTCAGCAAATTCAGCTGAATAAAATAAAATATTTCCAGAAAAACTTTGCATTTGTGGAGGTCTCTAATTTTCTTTTGGACTTGCTCAAAGCACACTCACTCATGTGAAGCTTTTAGTAACGTAGTAAGAATTTTCAGTTTGATATGGCTGTATGTTCTTCAGCATTCCAGCACCAATTTTGCCCTGAAAAAGTTTCTGTGAAATATTGTAATTAAGAACATGTATGTCTCTAATTTTCTGTTATATGTAGTACAACAACAATATTTATTTATATAGCACATTTTCATACAAATGATGTAGCTCAAAGTGCTTTACATGATGAAGAAAGAGAAAAAAAGACAAATAAGAAAATAGAATTAGGGAACACTAATTAACATAGAATAAAAGTAAGGTCCGATGGCCAGGGAGGACGGAAAAAAAAAACAAAAAAAAAAAACTCCAGACGGCTGGATAAAAAAAAATAAAATCTGCAGGGGTTCCGAGGCCACGAGACCACCCAGCCCCTTCTAGGCATTCTACCTAACATCAATGACCTCACAATCAGTCCTCATTGTATTCAGGGCTCACATGGAAGAACTTGATGATGATGGTCATATGGACTTCTAGCCTTTAATCCATCAATGGAGGGACATCACGGTGCTTTGATCAGGTGGTGGTGGTGCAAATCGCCCCTGCAGAAAACCGAAAAAGAACAGAAGAGAAAGTAGGGGTTAGTACGGATTACAGAGCCACCAGGAATGAAAATGATAATTAAATGCATATGCAGAGTATCAGGATTAAACAAAAATGAAGCAATGACAAAGCCATGTTAAAGTAATGTGTTTTCAGCAGTTGTTTTAAAGTGCTCCACTGTATTAGCCTGGCGAATTCCTATTGGCAAGCTATTCCAGATTTTAGGTGCATAATAGCAGAAGGCCGCCTCACCACTTCTTTTAAGTTTAGCTCTTGGAATAATAAGCAGATTTAAAGCATTTAAAGATCTAAGGTTACGATTTGGAGTGTAAGGTGAAAGGCATTCTGAAATATAGGATGGAGCAGATTATGTAAGGTTTTGTTAAACATAAGCAATATTTTAGAGTCGATTCTAAATGACACAGGTAACCAATGTAGTGACATCAAAACTGGGGTGATGTGCTCGGATTTTTGTTTCCGAGTTAAGATTCTAGCAGCTGCATTCTGTACCCGTTGCAATCGATTGATGTCTTTTTTGGGTGGTGCTGAGAGGAGTGCGTTACAGTAATCTAGCCAACTGAAAACAAAAGCGTGAACTAAATTTTCAGCATCTTGCAGTGTTATAAAAGGTCTAACTTTTGCTATATTTCTTAAGTGAAAAAAATGCTGTCCTAGTACAGAATTCACAGTTTGCAGTAATCCATTATGTACTGTACATATTTACGCATACTGGTGTAGGTACTCGCAGCACAACAGCTTCAAGCACAGCTTAACAGTTCCGGTCAAAAAAGCAAGTGGCAGTTTCTACTGTGAAGAGGAGGCTTTGTGCTGCAGGTTTGACAGAGTGAGTGCAGTAAAAAAGCCATTCCTTAAAGAACAAAATGGGGCCTTGAAATACTGGCTGTGGACCACTGCAGCCACTGCAGACTGGACCAAGTCTCCTTTTCACAGTAGAAACTGAGACATGCTTTTTGCTTCTTTACAGTCCATTTCTGAACAGACTCGCAATCATGACTACACAGTGAGTCAATTTAAATTGTCAATACAGTATATGGAAAATTCACTCAGACATGGGAGGCTTGTGCAAATTGCACATAGAAAGATTTTTGCTTTATTGAATTGAAAATTTGAATACTTTGTGTGTTGTGTTGTTTTACTATTATTTTTGTTAAACAATAGTTAATTTTTTCTTGGAAATGCAATTCTAACCTACACTGTCAATGGAACATTTGACAAAATTTACAGAGTTTACAGCTACTTGAAAAGGAGGAGTCTGGGGGAAGAATAGAGATATTTGAAAATCCATGTAACAGATACAGAAATTGTTTGGGGTCTCATCAAAGGCCCCTTGTAAGTGTTATGATAAGCATATATATCAAATGGAATTGCATTTCCCATTTAGGTTTTGGAAGAAATGTAAGCTGAGAATTATTAAAGGCTTTGGCTCACCACCACTACCTTCCACTACCTTGTAGTGGGAAGAAGTGCATTTTCAAGATGGAATAATCTTAAGAGCCTTGAAAGGAGATTTGAAAGTATCGAGTGTTCATTATGACAAGTGCCAATCTGCCAACTGTGCTCTGCTTGACATGCAGCTATGTTTTATTTTAGGCACCTGAGAAAACCATGGCAAAGTCTGCTGAAACAATCCAGCCGGCTGTTGCAAAGCCTCCCATTCCTGTCTCTTTAGTGGAAGAAGAGGAAGAGGATGATCTTTTCAGTAAAGCAGCAAAGGTTTGATGTGGAATACTTTGACTTTTTTTTTAAATTTTAACAGTAGACCTACCTCAATTAAAAAAAAAAAAAAAACTTTAAAATTATATTTGCATTTTGTTACAGGTGCACAGGAATTCCCATTTATATGCATTCTCTTTTAGCAGCAGATTACTAAAAAACACAAAAACAAACAGCTCATATTCTATACATTTCAACACACAACATACCAGACTGAGAACAGTATTCAAAATTGTGAAGTTTGCATCACAGAAATACAGCTTTCTCTAGTCACAGTGCTCATACATAGGACAGTCAGGATACATTTAAGCCTTGATGACACTGATTTGTGGTTAGAATGCATTGAAATCTGTTGACCTTCAATGTGGTCTGATCTAGTAGTGTTAAAAGACACATCTCATAAGTGACAACAGTTTATATTTCAGACAGCTACAAACTTGCATTATGGCACAGGCCTTTTTCTTCAGAGGTTGCTCTAGATATCATGGGAATGCCAAAATATTAGTATCTTGCTTGACGTCACAGCCCTGGGAATGACCCTTTTATCCTGTAATGTTGTATTACTTTGCCACAAAGTAATGTCACCAGTCTGGGCACTTTCTGTATTGCATTGGTGATAATTAAAAAGTGTTTGCTTACTCATCTGGCAGCACCTTGGGGACTTTTAAAGTGGAGATGTGTGCACTTTTCTGAGAGATCCCAGAGAGATTTTTAGAGATGTGAAACTGACAAAAAAAAATCTAAATTAGGTGCCTGCTTCTACTGATCCTCTGGTGAAACTGATTTTTTGACTCTTAGATGTCTATTTATGTCCTTGTGACATTTTGGAGAAGGCTGTTATCAAAACATCAGCCAAATCAGATGTACCACCTCGTGTGTATGTGTGATTTTGTAGATCTGCTTAAATCTTTTAGTGGTTTACTCTCTTGTGTGGATGAGTATACCACAAACAGTATTTGATTTTGAGAATTTTCATTTAGAATTCTGCCAGCATGTTGCATTTGATGTGTAACCATTTTGTTTTACTTGGGCTACATCTATACTACATTTTAAATAAAATGTCTTTACTGGGAAGTCTTTTAAATGCATACTCAGACTGCATACAAGCAAATATAGAGATAAGAAGAGCAAACATCAAGTGACAGCACCACAGGAGTCATTCTGAGAATTTAACTATGGGACTCTTGTTTAAGGTGGCCTCAGTTAGAGCTAATTTGTTTAATCTGCTAACAAAATTTTTTTTTAGCAAATTAAAAAAAAAAAACTACACATAAGCATCCCTTCATATTTACATCATGCGTGCTTTTGCATTCAGGTGTAATAATAAATCTCTAGGACTGATGAAGTGAAATAGTATTTTGTTAGGACTCACTGGGAGTTTATAATAATAATAATACATTGTATTTATAAAGCGCCTTTCCCATGCTCAAGACGCTTTATCCAGAGCACAAAAAACTAAAAGTTCCATAGAGGTGAATGACATTTTTTTTTTATAATTGATTAAACAAAGAATTGTTTTACTCATTCAGTTTATCTTCTGTAAATGTGGATGCTGTGTGTTATGGATCATCATGCCATTACTGCACCCATAGCATGTTAACAAAATGGTACTTGGAAAATTGGAAAAAAAATCTGCTGTGGAAAACAACAAACATAAAACTTGTTGGCTAATGAAATTTATGGCAGAGTAAAAAGTGTATAGAAAGAGTTATGACATTTGCTCCAAGCTATAATATACTGTGTACACGTTATAAGGGCAGTGTTTAATAATGCATCTTAAACATCTTGCAAACTACAATATTATCATCTTAACAATAAAAGCTTCATATAAGTGACGTACTTAAGTATATCAAAGTAGAGAGAACCACTCATTGTTGACCTTAAAGTAAATGGAATTATTTTATGCTTTTCTTTACCAGACTTCTAAACCTGTCACTAACAAGCCAGGAAAATCAGTTGGACTATTTGGTGAAGAAGAGGAAGAAGATCTTTTCAGTGTTGTAAGACCAAAGCAGCCATTGGTAATTTCTTTATACTTGAATTATTTTTGCAGTTTTCAAACTGTTGCTGAATTAATACATTGTTGGTGAAGTCAACTTAACTTGTAGTCTGTATGTTTATTATTAATATATTCTTTCACTTTCAAATGCTATTACTGTGTCCTACAAGAGATAACCCTAGTTTAGCGTTCATACGTCTGAACTTCATCCTGAATTAAGTGCTATCATAGACTCCTTGTCTCATTACAGGTCGTGAAAGAATAAATTTAAAAATATTTGATACTTGAAGTCTTGCCCTACATATACATTCAGCGTTTCTTGTATGCCTTTCCTTTGTATCCCTGTGTGTCTGATCATCTCATCCCTGGCATGCCTTGTCTTGGGTGCTTTTCCGTAAAGCCCGTTTCTCAGACTCTTATCATTTTGAGGGATTCATCTCATCTCCTGTCTGATTTTTGACTACCATCAATTATAGATGGGCCCCCATTACACACTTGTTTGTTGTCAGTCTAAACATTTGGTTAATAACTTGGGGAATTCCTATTGTTGCAAATACTTCCTTCCTGTCTTTGAAGGTGACTCTCAGTGTGCCTCCTACGCCTTGACTCCTCGTGTGCCTCAACCCGTGTTGCCCAGCACTTCCTATGTCGATCACATCGCCAAAGCCAAACTGACCAATTACATTGGACTGGACACACACACACACACACATATATAGACAGTAGTATTTTATTATATAAGAGATGCTTGAAACTGCAAATTACTGATCCCTTCTATGGATGTTGTCTACACACTAAAGACAGAAAGGCACATTCATTTTTCATGTCTGTTTTTTAACATTTTTAAGCACACAACATTTGGAGTTTTCTTTAGTTTAGATTAATCTTTAGATATCACAATAGCCCCCCATTCCCATGAAAATCAATGTAAGACAAATATACCAGCTTTTGAAGAATAGTATTGATTAGGGTACATTGAAATTATATGTTTTTTAATTTATCTGCCAATCTTATCACAAGCAATTTTCAATTTAGATACAATAATTATATGTTTCTACAATATTATCACTGAGTCACAATGTGAGTGACTGGTGAAAATCAATCCTTTAGATTTTATATGGTGAACAACCAACCAGATGCACTATTATTGTTTCCATATTTCCACCAATTTGATGTAGGCAGGACCCCACAGTGAGTCAGTTATGAAATAGCAAGCTTTGTGGTGTCTTGTTCAGTCATTTAACAATCATGAGCAGAAGGGGGATACACTACTCACTAATATGGCCATGTCTTGGGAGTTCTCAAAAGTAAATTCAGAGACATGGAGATGCTCTTTAAAACACCTTCTCTGAAATTGTGATAAAGATGTTTATTGAAACAAACAGAGGCCTGCCTCAAGAACTTTAGCAGGCTTGATCCTTTCCTTAAGCCTGGCTTCCCACAAAAGCTGATTTCTTCATTGATGAACATTGAAACTGACATGTGAGTGCTGTAGTAAGGCAGTATATATATTTTTTTGTTTTATTTCAAATGCCTTTTGATTTCTTCAGTTGGTCTTTCACTAATACAGTATTGTACAGTAGGAAGTAAGCATCAGTGACACAAACTCAAAGTTAATACATTTTAAACTGGATTGTGAATTAGTAGAATATGCTAAATATACAGGTTCATAAGGCAGTATATTCTAACATTTAGCATCTCACTCAGTCTCCACTTGCCAATATTAATATTTTTTGCCTTTGAAAGTAAATATTTAATATTGTGCATTAATCAACCATTTATATTGGAAACTTATTTAGAAGTCTTGATTTTAATTTGTGTGTATTTTGAAATGATCAGGTGCAAGTATGCTTGATTCTGTGTTAAATCAGGGCCTTTTCTGTTAGTAGATGTTGTTACAGGATTATGTGTATTCTGGAGCTTTGATGTATAGCCTAGGATGTTGCATCATTATACGGAACTTGGTTGAATTAACACATAATACATAATATTTAACACATAATATTCAGTGTACTATCTCAAAAAAACTACTGTAAAAGGTAATTTTAGATTTAATACTGAATTTCACTAATTTCTTTTTTTTGTTAATTATGCGATAATTAGAATGGATAAAAAAAAATGTTTGTAATTATCATTGTAAAAGATTATATTTATATAGCTTATCTCCTTTTTAATTATAGCTTAGCGTCTTGGAGTCCCTTTAGGACAAATCATTTATTGTATGTTGTGCATTTTTAAAATTCAGAAACCCCCAGAAAAGAAAAAGCCTGCAAGCGTTAAGGAAGATGCTTCTTCCAAAAATGATAAAATTGCTTCCGTATTGGAAAAAGGTGCCCAAAGCTCAACCAGTGAACACGCAAAAGAGGTAGGCTGTGTATATTGTTAAAATATTGTTGCAGCAGGTAAATTAACCACATTTTTTAAAGCATTTTGTATACGTTTGAAGTGTGTTGTCTGTCCAGTTTCTATACCAAATTAGAATCAAAGCCTGCCCTAGCAGTGGCTGTAGTGGGTCACAAAGTAGAATGGATGTGAAAGCAATGGGCAAGGGTACTGAATGTAACTAAAAAGACTATCAAAAAAAATACAAGTTAATAGCCAAATACCATTCTTTAGGAGGGTGTGGTGGAAACTACCAGCATTGAAGTTAATCTGCTCCTGATTTTATTTATACACAAGGATCTAAGGCTTTCAGATATCAGTCATGTTTGTTTCTGCTTTGAAAAGTAAGACGTCACTGTTTCAACCCCATCAGAAAGAGATGCTTAAGCAATGGCCAGAGCCTGTTAGCTGTGGAATCCAAAACCAGATTAAAGAGGCACACTGTTAAAGTAACAGCCAGAACAGTACAGTGATGGTCGTCACGTGTGACAAATAGAAATCAATAAACACACACAAGGGGTTCTCAGACTCGGTCTTAGGTATCCCATGTGGCTGCCGCTTTCACTTTCAACCAGTGACCTCCAATTGAGCCCAATAGTCTTTTTTTTTTCTTTTATTCTGCATTTAGAAAACTGCATTTTACTTCTACTTGGCTTCATATAATTAGTCTTTTACTTTTCTTTTGTTTTTCTACATTTAGAAAAGCACAGCAATTTGATTTTTACATTTATAGAACATGTAGAAATATTTGTATTTTTGTGATAACTTTAAATTCTTAACTCTCTGTTGTTGTTTTCCAGTTCTTTTGTCTTCTTTCTGTATGATTTGCTTCCTTCATTATATCTTAATCATGACGATTAACAATAAGCAGAGTGTAGAGCCCAATAAATGACACTGAATACTGAAAATCTGCAGCTACTGTAGCGTCAGACCTGCTAATGAGCTCATTAGTAAACAATGGATTAAATAACCAGGGGATTTAAATCAAGATGACAATAAAAATGTTAAAAAAAATTACATTATTTCAATGTAACCATACTTGAAATTCTTGGTTCATTCTAATAAAATGTACCAACTAAGTTTTGCAATTTCTACATTGACTCCAAAACACAGAAACTTGGAAGTAAGAGCTCGCTTAATTTGGCTGGGAGTCCAATTCAAAGCAGAAGTTGGTTGGACCAAAAGCCTGCAGGACTAGAGGACCCTTGGAATGAGTAGGAGAACCTCTGATCATCACAATGGTTTGTTAAAAAATGAACTGTTTGAAGGTGAAAATAAACTACACAATAAAGAGCTTATGAAGTGGACACTCTGTGAAAGGCAGACTGGCAGCTTGTGATCAAATCTTACACTCATTGCTTTACTAAACAACAATAGAACATCTCTGGATTTTCAAATAAATGCTGATTTACTTTAAATGTGTTGTGGCAAAGGCGCTATATCGGCGCCGACCCGACACAGTCTGACACCAGAGGCACGTGGAAAATAAACAAAAAGATTTATTTTTTTCAGCTGGGGCCACGTCTTCCCCGTGTCCCTCAGCCCCAACACAGTCCAAAACACAAACGTGAACACACAAAAAACAAACACCAAATCTCCCTTCACGCCTCCCAGCAGCTTCGTCCTCCTCCTCCCGACTCTGGCTCCCAGAGTAACGACTGCTGGCTCCTTTTATAACACCCCCAGAAGTGCTCCAGGTGCCGTTGACCTACTTCCGGCAGCATTTTCAGGTGTGGCCAAAAACCTGCCCAAGAGGGATCAGCAGCTGTTGCAGCACTCCTTGGCAGCACCTTCGGATCCCAACAGGGCTGTAACCAACTTCAGCTCCCGTGCCATCCAGCGACCTGGGGGAGATATTGTGCAGCCCATGTCTGTTCCCCCGGACCATATACAAAAGGGGCGTCCCAGCTGGGCCTGGGCCCCAGCCGTCCGCCACAGTGGATTTGTTGTTTGCGCTAAATAAGTATGAAAATTCTCTTGCAATCAAGAATCCAGAAACTATGCGTATCCTAAGTAAAACTTATATGAAACTCATAAAAAGAATCAGCAGGTGAAAAGATAAAAAGGCTAGTATGTTGTCAGGTAAAAGAAAAAAATCTATCTTGCCAAACTCTTTAAATGGGCAGTGTGATCAAGCAGATCATCTTCAAGGCTGTTATCCCTGTTGTTTTTATGGTGTTATGGAGCAAAAGTGGCTAAATGACCTGTTGATCAGATTTCAGTTTTTCTCACTATTGCCTGTAGTCCGAGTATAGCAAACTGGCTCCACCAGCTGAGAGAATGACATTATGCTTTATTAAAAATGCAGTGGTGAAACATAACCACATTTAATTAAGATTTTTCTTTACACATTCTTCAAGGCACACAAAGCGCACATAATACATAGTCAAAGAAATACAATGGAAATGGAAAAGAACTCTTCTTCATGCATGTCTGCGTACTGGAGTGCACCATATCAGTAATCTGAGCGCCTGATAAAATCAGTTTGCTACTGACCTGTACTGGAGAGCCTTTCCCTGAGAACTGCTGATAACTGTTTTTGTTTCAGTTTATTTAAATTGAATTAAAACTCATGTATCTCTTACAGATAGCCAAATTTAAAGCTAGTCAAAAATGCCAGACCTTAGCATTTGACACCAATTCATTACAAAGTGACATTTTGATACAATTTTTGACAGTGATTTATCAAATTGTATTATCAAAACACATTTGTCATAATAAAGAGAATTTTTTTAATGAGCAGCTCAAAGGTAGGTTGATCAGTATTCTACAGAAGTAAAATATTATTATGCACTTAGTCCATTTTTCAATGTTAATACATTACTGAATAAGTAATACTGCGGTGGGTTGGCACCCTGCCCAGGATTGCTTCCTGCCTTGTGCCCTGTGTTGGCTGGGATTGGCTCCAGCAGACCCCCGTGACGCTGTGTTCGGATTCAGCGGGTTGGAAAATGGATGGATGGATGGATGGATGGATGAATAAGTAATATGTTTATCTTTTTAAAACTTTTAACTTTTTAAAATTGTATTAATATGCACATTTTTATTTAATTATTAATTGTTGTTATTGGACATTAGTTTTGCTGCCACAAGCATATCCTGCTTTTAGTTTACGCTTATATGTTTGAGATACTACAATGTGCAAACAATCAAATTTATATATATGTAATTGTCTAGGTTTTATATTCATTTTTCAATTAATATATTATATGGGGTTATTTTTTATTTTAAGTGTTCATCATTTTTTCTTATATTTGATTTGCTTTTGTTCAATTGTGCAGAAATCTTCAGGCTCAGTCCCTGATAAAAGTAAAGAGCCTTCATCACGGATTGGAAAACTTCAAGTAATGTTATCGCCATTTTTAATTTTAATCCTCACTTGCTACACAAATTACTTTACGTTCTCCCAACTTTTTAACTTTTCTCTAAAGGTGCTTGTGTCATGGTTTAGGTCTTTCTAACATCTTGCATCCTGAATTTTCTATGATTACTATTAAAATATTTTGCACTCTTTGTTTTATTTTAATGTTATGTGGTTCTTTTTCCCCCCTCAAACATGCCTGGGTTCTTACCTTTATTTATAAGGTTTTTGTTTTAAATCAAGCTAAAAACCATTTGACACCAGCTAGTTCACATATATTCCCAGATATTATTAACTATAATGGTGACAGGGATGGGTGCATCATCTGTGTTAGTATTGCATGAATGTCTCATGGATTATTTGTTTAACATTCCATTCTTTTCAATTTTCTGCCATTGTGCCTTACAATAAAAGGTGTTGGCTAGTCTCAGAGGCACAGAAATGATCACCGACCATACAAAATAAAGACACATCAGGTGCAAATTATTATACAAAGCAATTTCAACAAATAACAATCAAAAATTTCAATAAATATGTTATTAAATTGTAAATAAATATCAGATAAACAAGCAACATGTGTCAGACAGGGTAAGTATCAATATAATTAACTGAAGAATAGATTGTCAGAAACACAGTTCAGTAGTGTAAACTGATTGGTAGAGCAAGGGTTTTAATAATGGAGCCTTGCTCACAGATCAAGCGACTCAATGCACGTGCTAGTTTAATGGTTTAGTGTTAAGAAGTGTTTAAGATGATTTGGCTTTGAATGCCACAATATTATTTGGAAGGTAGCAGCAGAGCAAACAGATTGTTGCTGGTGTGCATGGAGCCTATTACAGTGGAAGTTGCTTTCTTCATGCATTTGTGTCATGGATGCCTTCTTAACCTCCTGCTTCAGCGCCCTCTAGTCTGCCACAGTGGCTGTTGCCATGCTGGACACTGATGCATGTAGTCACTACGCAGTCCACTGTGGATCTGTAGCAGTTAGTGAAGAACTGGATGACAGACTGACTTCTTAATAAGGCAGGTGGTGTTGGCAGGCCGTGAAAGGTCCTCAGTGATGTGGACTCTGAAGATCATAAAGTTGCTCACTCTTTCCATATTAACACTGTTAATGCCTTATGACATCCTTAACTGTTGAACTGACTCAGAGTGGCATTTGACATAAGTAAAGGTTAACAAACAATGTTTAGAAATCCTTTTTCCCATAGCATTAAAGATTTACACGTCTTAAAGTGTCTTAACTTCTATTACAGTAAGCATCAAATTTGGGATGGAAACATTATGCAGCTACAAAATGGGAAAAAAAAATGTTTTCCCACACTGAAACATAAAACTCTTGGATGCATCTCTCCTGTTATACATCTAGATGCAGAAATGAAGTTTGCTTTTTAGAAATTTTTAAGCTAGCATCACGTTATGTGACTTTCTGCATAAATAAACGTCTGGCATACATTTGAAACAGTTAGCCTCAGTATGTAATACACTAAAAAGGCATCTAAGCATTTTGCATTGTTTAAGTTTATTTATAGCCAATGTTACTAAATCCTGCTGACCTTGAATTAAATGTAAGAATTCTGAAAATAAATGGAATAGTGTTTTGGCATATTTTTCCTGGTAATAGTCCATAAGCAGAAATCATGCAGGTCTCTAAACTGAACCCTAATCACAAAAAAAAATTACAACTGTTAAAGAAACATGTTATCCTTTTTATATTTTAATACTTTTGCAGTTAGTGTTTAACCCAGTTCCTTTACCTTATTCACTTGTACACATAAGCACATATTAATGCAAAATAGTCACACATATCAAAACTTTTACTTTATTCTGGAATGAGGGGAATCCTATAAACTGAAAATTTGATTCTTCTTTTTTACTTGCCATTGTTCCAGATCTGCTTTCTTGGCAGATATTTAAAATGGCTTGCTCTTTTGCCCATCCTCTTTCTTCTTTGTTTTTTCTTTAATTTTTAACATACTTTGAGGTAAGCAATTCTTTAGCATATATGATTAAAATTGCTTTAAAACCAGAAGGTAAATAAATAGTGAATAAAATGCCCAGATGTCTTTTCTATACTAAACTTATGAAAGATGGCAGTAATGGACCAGCTGCTAGAAGTACTGGTAATATATAGAAGGCCTATTATTGTCAAGACTTGTTTTCTAAAGTTGGGACAATAAACATAAATTTTAGTAAGTTTAGAATAGTATAATATAATATACAGTATATTTGAGTTTTATCCTTATTGAAATCATTTGTGTCATTCTAGGCTGAACTAGCCATAAATCCAGCAAGTCTTCTGCCTGGTGCACAAGCACGTCTACCAGGTCCAGGGTTATCCTTCACCCCGCCTGGGGCAATTGCAAGAGTTTCTGAGCATAAATCTACAGGTCATGTTGGAGTCAGCTTTGATGTTCCAGTACAAGTAAACACACTTGACAATGCTAATAAGGTAAGGTAGAGTTCAAAAGTACAAACTTTAAAATATTTAATACTGAATGCTTCCAGATCACTTAACTCTTAACATGCTGTTCTCCTACAAGTTCTATTCTTTTCCTTTTATTTCAGTTTTATTCAATAAGTACACATTTATTTTATTTCATGCCAGGATCTAATATATACACTTAGAAGTAAGTAGAGCCAATTTTTAGACTGACACAAGATAAAAATACAGACTAAAATCCATGATGGCCGGTCACCTTTGATTCATGAGAATTCACACCCTGGTAATGATATGCCAGCTGTGATGCATTGATAAGCTGGTTCGTAGTATCATACTGAGCCCCTTCTCATTAAATTATGACTTGGGCTTTCACACATGGTCATGTATGAGCAGCCCTTCCGCGCTATATGTGATTCAGATCAAAATATGATTCTCAGAATAAAACAGAAGAAAGAACACAAAATTAGTAAACCTGGCACAAGTCTAAGCATTAGCTTCGTCTGACTCACTCCTTTTTGATGTCAGTGACATTTGTCAAGGCGATAAGAGTTAGATGTCACAAGCATTGTGGGTGTCAAATTTGACAATTACAAACCTAGTAATTAAAATTGGCACTCCGGTGTCCCCACTCATCTTCCCCCCAGCACTTCCTGGTGTGGCGGAAGTGCAGGGGTCCAGGGTTCTCCAGGCATGGGGGCACCCCCTGGGGGTGACCACGGGCCCCTACAGGGTTGAGCTTCCCAGCTCTGTATCCGTGGCCCCCAACGGAACCAGGGCGGTCGCTCCCTCGTGGTCTGGAGGAGGCGTGAGCCCTCCTCCGGTCCTCCTGGGCGTCCCGGCTGGGTGCCACCCCCAGCCGCATGCCACAGTACCCCACCACAAGCTGAGACCCCTAGGGGCCAGTGGCCCGTCCCGTGAGGGCAGGTCTTCCTCGGCGGGAAGCCAACATGCTCCACTCCAGGGCCCGGTCCTGCAAAACAGAAATCACAACAAGGGGCGGAGTCTCTTGACGAGACGGACATTCCTTGGTCCCACCTCCATCCAATCATCGGCGGGCACACAAGACGCACCGTCCAATCCCGTGCCTGTCACGGAGTGGGACTTCCGGTCCGCGGTCATTTTGGCTCTCCTTCTCCTGGTGCGGTGACGAGCCGCCTTTCTGTGCTGCAGCGTCTCCCTCTCAGCAGCCCCTGCTGCTACCGCATCAGGAAAGCCCTGCAGAGCAGCGTGTGCCTGCCACCAACGCAGACCCGGACAGCCCCTGCCTGCAAAACCCAAAACAAGCTCAGCCTCCCAGGGCTGGCTGCTGACGAGCAGGGAACTTACCTGCCAGGTCCTGTCTGTCCGAAGCAGTTGCCTCGGCATGGCCACCTTCGACACCGCGCCGTTCCGGGCGCCTTCAGTGGCTGCACACTCCTTGGAGCCCACTGCACTCCGGTAAGGCCCGTCGATATTCCGCTGCACCAGGAGAGAACCTTGCGACCGCGGTTCATTAGTAGTCTGTGGGGTGAGGCTGTCTTGCAGGGCTGTGGGTACGCCGATCCCATGGCGCGTGTGTGGGCTTTCCTGCTGTACCGGACTGCCCACAAAATTATTTTTTAGGGGTCCCTGCGTTGTAGTAGGCAGAAAGTCCCATCTGGGATGCCATTGTGGGGAGCAGCCCGGACACAGACAGGCAAGACATCATTTTGTCACTCCAGCCATTCCATGAAGGGAAGTGGCCCCTTTTATACGCACCCGGATGTGCTCACACTTGATTGCCAGGGATGGATAATGTGACTGGTGCTGTGATTCGTGAGACTTATACAAGGGATATGAGAAAATCACTGCTGAAAATATTTTCATATCATTTTGCATGTCAAATAAGCTACGTTCCCAAAAGACAAACCTGCTCTATACTGAACTATAAACAAAATGAGAGAGGAGCTGTCAGCCCAATGTGAAAGGGCACAAAAGGAAATAGACATTGATAAAGTGCTAAGGCAGTGAGAGAACACACACAAGGTAGGAAACAAAACTTCAGTATAAATAGGTTACAAAATGAATCACAGAATACATGGAATAATGACATGTTTGTTTTTCACAGATTTTTTTAATGGTGCTATTTTTTAACTCTTCATTGTGTTTTGGTTTTGTTTTTTGTTTTTTTAATTTCAGAATCGTCCTAAAGTGTCTGGGAGACGAAGGCCACAGACTAGAGCTGCTCGGCAATTGTCTGCACAATTGTCAAGTGAAGGAAAGGATTCTGATTATCAGGGGATACAAAGTCACGTCCATGACATAAGAACTAATTCAAGTTCTAAAGTCAATGCCCACTCTTCTTACACTACAGAACCATCACTTGTTCGTGGAAATTCAGACCATTTTGAAGTTGCACAGGCAGCCTTTCCTCCTTTAACTGAACAAACAATTTTGCCTGCTAAAAGTGAGGCAGCTAAGCCAAATCTGTCCAAGATCTCGGATGACCTCTTTGAGTCCGATGATTTATTTGGCTCCAGCAAAATATTACCACAGTCGCTCAATTCAAAATCAAGTAGCACAAAAGAGGCAGTGAAGCCAATAGTCCAAGCTTCAAAGGAAAAAAGTGGACAGTCCATCTTTGATCAAGGAGAGGACCTATTTCAGCCTGCAGCTAAACACAAGTCTACAAAAAAGACAGCAGCAATACCTTTTTTAGAGGATGATGGGGACGACCTTTTTGGATCTGGGAAAACGAGTGCAGTCAAAAAGGAGCCCAAGCCCCCTGTTCAGGTGGAACCCATAACTCAAGCAAATATTTTTGAGGTATTTGTCTTATATGATTCTTTTAAATGGCTTATAGTTAATGGAGATAAAATATACTGCTCAAAAAAATTAAAGGAACACTTTTTAATCCAAGTATAGCATCAAGTCAATGAAACAACTGGGCTATTGATCTGGTCAGTTAAGTAGCAGAGGGGCTTGTTAATCAGTTTCAGCTGCTTTGGTGGTAATGAAATTACCAACAGGTGCACTAGAGGGGCACCAATGAGACGACCCCCCAAACAGGAATGGTTTAACAGTTGGAGGCCACTGACATTTTTCCCTCCTCATTTGTTTTTTCACTAGTTTTGCATTTGTCTACGGTCAGTGTCACTACTGGTAGCATGAGGTGATACCTGGACCCTACAGAGGTTGCACAGGTAGTCCAGCTTCTCCAGGATGGTACATCAATACGTGCCATTGCAGAAGGTTTGCTTTGTCTCCCAGCACAGTCTCAAAGGCATGGAAGAGATTTCAGGAGACAGGCAGTTACTCTAGGATAGCTGGACAGGGCGGTAGAAGGTCCTTAACCCATCAGTAGAACCCACCAGTATCTGCTCCTTTGGGCAAGGAGGAACAGGATGAGCTCTGCCAGAGCCTACAAAATGACCTCCAGCAGGCCATTGGTGTGAATGTCTCTGACCAAACAATCAGATACAGATTTCATGAGGGTGGCCTGAGGGCCTGACGTCCTCTAGTGGGCCCTGTGCCCACTGCCCTGCACCGTGGAGCTCGACTGGCATTTGCCATAGAATACCAGAATTGGCAGGTCCACCACTGGCGCCCTGTGCTATTCACAGATGAGAGCATGTTCACCCTGAGCACATGTGACAGACGTGAAAGGGTCTGGAGAAGCTGTGGAGAATGTTATGCTGCCTGTAACATCGTTTAGCATGACCGGTTTGGTGGTGGGTCAGTGATGGTCTGGGGAGTCATATCCATGGAGGGATGCACAGACCTCTACAGGCTAGACAATGGCACCTTGACTGCCATTAGGTATCATGATGAAATCCTTGGACCCATTGTCAGACCCTGTGCTGGTGCAGTGGGTCCTGGGTTCCTCCTGGTGTATGACAATGCCCGGCCTCATGTGGCGAGAGTACACAGGCAGTTCCTGGAGGATGAAGGAATTGATACCATTGACTGGCCCCCATACTCGGTCGCCTGACCTCATTCCAATAGAGCACCTCTGGGACATTATTTTTCAGTCCATCCAACGCCGCCAGGTTGCACCTCAGACTGTTCAGAAGCTCAGTGATGCCCTGGTCCGGATCTGGGAGGAGATCCCCCAGGACACCATCCATCGTCTCATTAGGAGCATGACCCAACATTGTCAGGCATGCATACAAGCATGTAGGGGCCATACAAACTACTGAGTATGATTTGGAGTTGCTGCAATGAAATTTCGGCAAAATGGACTCGCCTGCCACATCATTTTTTCACTTTGATTTTTGGGGTGTCTTTGAATTCAGCACTTTGTAGGTTGATAATTTTCATTTCTATCAAATGATGTGGCATCCTTTTGCTCCTAACACATCACCATATCAGTCCATGTCAGTAGAGATATCCAGCAGGATTTTTTTCCCCATTGAGATCTGATGTGTTTTCAAAGTGGTCCTTTAATTTTTTTGAGCAGTTAATAATAGCAGTTATCAGTAGGAATTAACCATGTACTGTAGATATCCTTCACCACTCAATGAAAGCATGAAATTTGAATGGTAAAGCTAAAAAAATGGTTATGTATAGATATTCATAGTAATTTAAAATTTCAGTCGCAGAAAAAATTAAAATATCCATACTTATATAACTCTGTCATTTGTGGAAGCTGATTGAAGTGTATATATTGTTTTGTTATTAGTTACCATCATACAAGCATGCAGTATATTCCCATATGGGACTGTTTCACTATGTTTAAATCTAGTGTTATGCATATAGCACCTTTTATAGTGGGAATCAATTAAAAAAAATATTTCAATCAGCTTCTACATGAGTTGTTTGAAGACAGAATCTGTTACTTTGTGTATCATACAATTTAATGGCTACACACAAAAAAATTTCGCAAACTTTCGTACTACAGAGTAGTGTTTCACAATCACTGGGCCGTGGCACCATTACAGGTAGGTCATGGCCGACCCTGGATGAAACCCACACTCTCGCAGTACCCACCATTCCAGTAATTGTGCTTGATTCACAACAGCAGCAACACATGTAAGTAAGTAAGTGAACTTTATTGTCATTCATACCATACAACAGTACAACAACGGATGCACAGCTGAACGAAATTATGTTTCTCCAGGCTCAATGTGCAGACATAAAAGACAGGTGCATAAAAGACAAGTGCACGCAAGACAACATACAGACATTACAAACATTTCACTCCTTACACAGAAAGTAGGTAAGACAGTGTAATACAGCACAAGGTAGCACAGTACAAACAATAAAAACAAAAGATATATATAAATGTAAGCAAGTCAGTGGGTGAAATATAATATGAAAGAAAATATTGCACATTGTTTCACAGTGATGGTGATATTGCACTATATGGATACAATATTTATACATAATATATACAATATAGACAATGTAATATTGTACGATATTACAATACAATATAATGTAAACTTAATACCTTTTTGTGGTAATAAAGTGCACAGTAAGTAAGAGAGCAAAAGGACAAAGGTTATTTAACAGAGTTTAGTATTCTGATGCTGCGGTGGGTTGGCACCCTGCCTGGGATTGGTTCCTGCCTTGTGCCCTGTGTTGGCTGGGATTGGCTCCGGCAGAGCCCCGTGACCCTGTGTTTGGATTCAGCGGGTTGGAAAATGGATGGATGGATGGATCTGCTATGGCAACGTGAGTAGTGTAATTCTTGTACAGATGGGAGTGAGGACCCGATGATTTTCTCCGCTGTCCTCACCACTCTTTGATTGCGGCCTACCTTGTATGAATCCCTGTCTGCTGGTCTGATGCTTGAGCTCAATTCACAGCAGTCGCATCCTGGCTGCCAACTCCCGCTGCGATGATTGTGTTCAATTTACCAAGGAGGAAAGGCATTAATGATCACAGTTGATTTAGTTAAAGTTCTGAAGCTATGGTGATCATGCAGGGGCCTCTCCTGCCCCTTCTACATTTTCACCCAATTTGTCAAGGGTAACCACCCCACTCCAAGCTCAGACAATCATGCTAAATTCATGGAGGGGGAAGGATGGGTCACAAACACACTGTCATGTGAAGTACTGGGTTGTGACACCACAGTTAATAGGTTTGTTGACGAGAATGGGCCTCTCTAAACAGACAGAATGTACTTCTGGTTCATGCAATCTAAGATATGGTTAGATGTTTTAGTCACTTTGGCAGGATTATTTATTTACTTTTTTTTTTTTGTACTGGTAATTATCTTTTGTCACCCACACTTTCACTGGGGTATTAAAATTGTTAATGCTAGCATAGTACTAGGTTTAAAACATGTTTGCATTTTTCCCCTACATTTCAGCAGCAATTATGAGGAAAAAAATCTTGAAGATGTACCATATCCACTCTTTTTCAGATGTGTAAAGTTATGATTGGGACAGTCTAAAAATCAACAGATTTTGAAATCTCTAGCCCAGCACAGCCAGCATGCATGGATGTTTTTCTAAATGTACATTATCTTATCAAATGCGGTGAGATAAATTACACAAATGCAGCAAATAGTGACTGTGGCAGTAGCGCTCCTTAGGAAAGATGGCTACTGAAAACCTTTCAGAATTTGTTCATATTCTAGTTCAAGCATGTAGTCTCCAAATTACCAAAATATCAAGAACTAAAATCTTAGAATCATTTTTCGATGACCCAATATAAAACACAAGAGAGCTTTTCAAGTTTGATAGCATTATACACATGAATGCTGACTGAAAACCTTGTGTATCTCTTTGTTTTAACTATTGTCTTTAGGATGACATCTTTGAAACAGAAGCTGCAAAGCCTCTCAAAAAGCAGAAAGAAAAATCTCTGGATTCCAACTTGTTTGATGACAGTATTGATATATTTGCTGATCTGACAACCACAAAGCCACCTGAAAAAAAGGCAAAGAAGAAAGTGGAAACAAAATCCATATTTGATGATGATATGGGTAAGAATATTTTAGTAAATAGTAAATGTCTGTGAAAAATGACCATATTTGACTTCCTTACAGCTCCACCCCACATGATTATATGATTAATATTAATCACTTACTAGGATGGGGATCAATCTATGTATTCTGTAATACACATACAGTCACACTCTTAACGCACATTCAATGATAAAAAGGCATGTATGACCATTTAGCAATGAACAAGAAGAAGGTAACACCATTTTATAGTGATTTAGAAGAAAATAAACCAGTGGTGATTCACAGACCTTTTTGTAAGTTTGCTCATCTTGCTACCATGCCCATGAGTTGTGCAGTAGTAGCATGTAAGAACAGTAGTTTCACAACTCTAGTATATTAATTGTTTTGTTTATTTCTACTTACATTTTAAATATATTAAAAAAGGATGTTCATCTTAGATGGCTAGAAGATGGACAGTAGGATTGAATTAGAAATGTATACCATGCATGATTCTTTCAGTAAGTTGTTGATAGCTGCCGTTCTGGTATCATTAAACAATCTGTCAGTTTATACAGTAATCCCTCACTTATCGCGGGTGATAGGTTACAAGGCCGACCGCGATAACTGAATTTCCGCGAAGTAGGGACACTATATTTATTTAATTATTTAACGTGTATTTGGACGTTTTTAAACCCTCCCTGTATTGTTTACAACCCACCATTTACTCTATTAAAAACAGGGACAACTGCTAAGCAATATGAAATCGGTAGATAAGTTTACACTTACTGTATAGCGAAGTACACGTAGCAGCTTGTAGGCGGTCATGACGTCGTCGACCTTGTTGCAAAGATTCCTAAAGCAGATTCCATCCAGACTACTGCCTTATCACGTCCACTTGCAACTCGTTTTGCACCCTGGTTAAAGAACACTGCGGCCGTAGATGTTATATGCTTTTCCTCCTTTTTAAATAAAAAGAATCGATGTCCTGCAGCGGAGTAGCTGTTCCCTTCCTTCAACATATCCAAAACTTTTACCGTTTCTGCAATCATTTGCATCTTCTGTTGGTGCTTGGACACTGCCCCTGAAGCATTAGCACGTTAATGATGAATGAGTGAGATGAGACTTCCTGGTTAATGCAAGTAAAAAGACCCATTGTCCGCAGAAACCCGCGAAGCAGCGAAAAATCCGCGTTATGAATTTAGATATGCTTACATATAAAATCCGCGAAGTCGTGAATCCACGAAAAGTGAACCGCGAAGTAGCGAGGGATTACTGTACAGCAATAAATTTTGATCATGCTTCCTCAAGGTAGCAAATAAAAATGCATGTGTTATTACTGGTTCAGACAGAAAGAGGGAATGGTGAATTTATTGGTCCCATTTGCAACAACTAGATAATAAAATTTAAATCTACGACATCATTGTTAGATGAGATGACAAGCAAAAAAGCAAAGTGAATCTTTGGATTTTTGCTTGTTTTCATTATATTTTTAATTTTTATTTGTATATTTAAAAAAAACAAAATTTAAGACTAAGCTCTTGCATAATCAGCAGTATAGAAGCCTCATGTTCTCTATTAAAGAGGTATGTTAACCAATTCAGCTGCACATTACCTGTTCATTTTTTATTTACAAGATGATATTCGGTTGGTGTATTGTTCTGTGACCATACAAAACACAATTGATGCTCATTATCCACTGAGGTTACATTTCTGAAAAACCCTATGGATATGGAATCTGCATATACTGAAGTACTAATCCTATAGGAAAACTGGGGTTAGGATCCAGCAGGTTTCCAGCCCGTGCAAGTTTGGGCGGAATCACCCACTCAAAACTAGGTAATGATCCTTCCACAGGTTTATCTAGGAAATCCTTGTTATTACTTCGTCTCTAGTCAAGTTCATTCGTCTTCTAGATGCTCCACAAGAGGCTGCAAGTGGCCGCAGTGGGCAAATTCACAGACCTTACTAAACCATCCCATTGGTACTAGCAACGCATGGTGTGTGTATAAAGGTAAGGGACTTAGTGCGGATCAGAAGCTCACACTGATTATCTGGGAATTCTTCGTTTGTAGGAAATAATTGGAAGCCCTGGTCTCCATAATGAACAAAACTGAATGGCTTAGTCAAACCTCTGGTCACCGAGTAGACAAACATTGGTCCGTTCAGTGCAGCCCTGGACATCTAAGTGCATCACAGACCTGTCATTGCTCAATTTCATATATTGCTAGTGTTTAAGGCTGCAGATAGTCAGGATTAGATCGGACCACGGGTAAGCAAAATGGATTATGCTTTTGTAATAGTGAATAAGCGAATTCACGGGATTGAGAGTCACAGATAGCAAGGATTTACTGTACTACAATAAATAAATGAGATGGACTGGTGCATTGTCCAGAGTTTGTTCTTGCCTTGCGCCATATGCCAAATCACCCTGTGACCCTGTTTAGGACGAAGCAGGTTAGAAAATTACAATAAATAGAGTCTCCTTAAAACATACTTTCTTAAACTATTGAAACAGGTGCACAAAATATTAATTCATAATACCAATGCCATTAAAAGAAATACGATATTTGCAATGTTTACAACCCACAATTCTAATAAAAGGTTCATCCTTATCAAGAAAAGCCAGGGTAAGATGCTTAAAAGGTTTACATGTAAAATCAAAACATTTGGCTCTTAAGCTAACAAGCCTGTTTACTAAGCAACGAAGGAAAATTCTTCATCTAATCTTTTTCTGAACACAAGTTTACTCACAATTCACACCCATTTTAATTACAGGAAAAGCTCTGAACTCATCTCCAAAGACACAACTCTCTTATTTTGCAATCCAGCTTCAGCTGGACAACATTTCTGTTTGCCACTCCTCTCCATACACATGACAACTCCTCAGATTCCCTTTTCTCAGCTTATTACTCCACTGTCTTTAATGTAAAAGCCAATATTCCTATCTTCACTCACTTCTAAAGTCTTGACTGTTAGATCTCTTTTCTGCAGTAAAGTGACACATGCAATTCCTTAGGTACCATAATGCTTTGTATAAAGGACAACCAAATTACCATAAAGCGTAGAAAAGCAGATTCTGAAAAGATTGTTTTTTGGCTTATTTATCGATCACAAGTCAAGTAATTTGGGGTACAAATCAGTCAATCTAGTGTGGTGGCCGGTCGATTGGAGCATCACTAGTATATTGTAATAAGTACTCAGTAAAAAAATCATTGTGTATTTTCATATAACTACAAATAACATTGGCTTAAAAATATTTGAAAAATGTTTACTATTTTGTTTAAAAAAAATAGTTGTTCACACAAGATGGTAGAACAAAATTGTTCATTCAGCCAAGTACTGTACTTGCAACAGAGAAAATGAATTCTCAAGGATGAAAAGCTGCTGGAGATAATTTTCCTAGGCTTGACGGTAATATTCAGTGTCAACAATTTCCGACTCTTGAGTGTCATGTAGTGGATAAAATACAGAACACCTCTCCAGTTCACACTACAGTTTGAGGTTTTCATCGTCTTCATTATTTCCTCTGCGTTCTTCCTGATGATAGTTGGAGTAATGACACACTGAGCTGGGCTAACCTGGACAGTCTATCCTTAGCAGCATTTCTCGGCTTTCCTGGAGGTGTCTGGGAATTCCCCAGGATGTATTGAGAGATCTTTTCTGTCCATTGTGTCCTGGGTCTACTTCCAGTGAGCCATGCCTTGTACAACTACCAGGGGAGGTAACAAGTGGTACCTATTATTTATTTATCTGTCGAAACTACCTCAGCCAGCTCCTGTTAATCTGGAGAAACTGCAGCCAAACGCTGAGGTACTCCTGTCCTTCCCAGGTTCTCACACTTTCGCAGAAACTAAGCCTGCCAGCTCTGTTTTGGAATCTCACTTCAGCCACCTGAACTTTTGATTTCATACTTTTAGTCATTACCCACCTCCAGTGACCACAGGTGAGGATATGGAATGTGGCATGAAGGATAGAGTGAGATCTTTGTCAATAGACTAAGTTCTCTCTTCGCCTCTATGGTTTGATACAACATTTGCAAAAGTGCAGCTGCACCGATTTGTCAGTCACTCTCACAGTCGCCTCTACAAACCCACAGGACCAACGTCCCAAGGTATCTAAACTCTACACTGCAAAAAATGAAATCTAAGCCAAGTGAAAAGTATTTAAATCATGACATCTAGTTTTCCTTATTGTAAGAATTATTTACTCATCCACAATGTTATATTTTTGATTATTTAGCTTACTTTAAGAAATCTTGTCAAGTAAGTTTTGCTAACCCTTTTAGCAGATTTCTTTTTGCAAAATACAAGCAAAACAACTCCCATTTAAAAAGTTTTTGTCTAGTTTTTGCATGTGCAATTTATGCAGTGTATCACTGAGGTAGCTGCTCACGAGTTATGTGAAAAAGCCATAACCTGGCCTGGTAAGAATTTGACATACACTATAGACATGACCCTAGCCTTGGGGAGCCGTATGTGTTTCTCAAACGAAAATACACATCTGAGGACAACCCGTTAAAAAGAGTGTAATGAATAGTGGTGACATCCTGTTCTGCAAAGGCTACCCCCACAGGGCTTCTTCCTAAAACAACCATACACATCTCCTCCAGTCTGTGAGTTTTAAACCGCCACTCGGGCAACAGGGAGAGAGCAAAAGATTTGACGCTGAGAGAAAATAAAAAGCTAAAACTGCTGTTATCCGCTCAGGGGCTTAGTAGTTTACAATCACCACCCCTACTTTCAGCTCAGCCGTCATGAGGCATTGGATCAGTTTAGGAATGGGACACTCAGTGAGCCGTCTAATTGTACTCACCCAATTTTAAGCAAAATTCACTTGTGGTGTTCTCCAAATGTGTATACAGTATATATTTACGTCTGGCTTCAGTGAAACTATCAACTCCGTAAATATAAGCATATATATATGGTTTCAAGTTGCTGATTCTCTTCACATTCGGCAGTAAACTATCCCAGTGTATGCTGAAGGTCACAGTATGATGAGACTAAAAGAGCGACAACATCATCAAACAGCATAGATGCAGTCCTTAGCTGATAACTGAACCCTTCACTAGGTGTATATTTAGTGATGTTCTCCTTTATTGTGTTGAAAAAAGACTAAGTAGAACCTGTGTGTTAGCTCTCCATTTCTGCCCCGGTAGGTGAAGTAATAGAATTGACAAATTGTAGCTAACTGAAGGATTTCTGTGGCTGAACATTGGCTTTAATATTCTGTTAATCTACGAGCATGTGTTTCAGTTGTGATACAGGTAGACTTCACTGAGATGGCAGCTTCAACTCCAGGACTAATATGTTTGACTTTTTGTCTTTTTCAGATGATATTTTTTCTTCTGGAAATAAAAAAACAAGCACAAAGACACAAACGAAAACAAAAAGAAGTCCGGCAGCAAATGAAGCAGATGCCACAGGAAAAAAAGCTGCAAGTATTTTTGATGACCCACTGAACGCTTTGGGTGGCATATAATAAAGCTGAAGTCTTAAGTCCATTATTCTTTCCTCAGAATTAAAAATATTCAGATAAAACATTATAAAAATGTATCATCTCATAAGGTAGTTTGTAATAACACTGTTAATAGATTATAATATAAAATGCATATGAATGTCTTATAAGGAGTTATTATTCCATCTTACTAAAATCTGTGCCATAAATGAAAGCCTCTGGAAATTCAGTAGACCATGTCTTTTTAAGGACGTTACCTTGCAGTAATTTTCTTTCAAGGCACTCTAGCACTTAAAGTGTATGTATGTATCCTAATAAAATATTTTTTAAGAAAATATAACTTGAATATTATTAGTACTGTATGTTTTTTTTATTGTATGTAATTACTAGGGCCCTGTCTGGTTCACCAAAGCATTTTAAGTCCTGGATCTGATAAAGCAGTGTCTCATGCTTTACAACTTAGCTTAAAGGAATACTCCACTCAAAAATGTTACTTTTTTTAAAGTGGTACTTACCCTGTGTAGTTTGTAGTGTGGCTGAGAAAAATATTTAATCTGTTTTCTTGAAGAAATTACATATTGAAGATTCAAACTCAACAGAACCCTGTGGTGACCAGTTCTGGTCAGCAACAAATAATGCAAAAAAGTCCACGGATAAAAGAAAAAAAATATTCTTGTGTAACTTGTGTCGCATAATCCACATGTCTGTTATTCATTCATATGGTCAAAACATGCTAAATGTTATTTCCTGAAAGCTCTCCATTGAAATGTCAAGAGGAAAGACAAAATTCCCACAATACATTTGATTTGAAGATCCATCTTTCTGCATCATTCATTGGTCAAGAATCCTGTCTTCAATTCAAAGAGTATATTCCTTTAGAGGAATACTCCATCCAAAAATGATTTGTATGTTGCTTATGCCAACTGATGAATGAGAAAAAAATGTTAATCTCATATTTTCATGCAGAACGGCGAAAGAAAACGTTTCTGATACAATATAAGTTTATGGTGACCAGCATTGGACAGCCATATAAAATTGTCCATGAATCTTTAGCCATACATGTCTCTCCAGCAATTTTACACTTTATCTGTCATGTGGAACGTAATGCTTGCCAATGAAGAAGTGGTTACTGGTCTTGACTTGTGACCAATGAATGGGAGGAATGGGACTGGGTCTTTGATTCAGATGTTCATTCGCATCTGAGCACAATCCAGTTATTTCATAAGTCACTTACCAAAAGTGACTTATTTAGCATTATTTTAATAGTAGGGTGTTGCTGCAAAGTGTTATCCATTATGGATGTAATGAGAAGTCAAGCAAAGTGACACCTTTTATTGGCTAACTAAAAAGATTAATTGGATTGAGGTCAGGCAAGCGAGCATGGGGGCCAGTCAATGGTGTCAATTCCTCCATCCTCCAGGAACTGCCTGCATACTCTCGCAACATGAGGCCGGGCATTGTCATGCATCAGGAGGAACCCACCGCACCAGTATTGGGTCTGACAATGGGTCCAAGGATTTCATCCCAATACCTAATGGCAGTCAAGATGCTGTTGTCTAGCCTGTAGAGGTCTGTGCGTCCCTCCATGGATATGCCTCCCCAGACCATCATTGACCCACCACCAAACTGGTCATGCTGAACTATGTTACAGGCAGCATAATGTTTTCCACGGCTTCTCCAGACCCTTTCACGTCTGTCACATGTGCTCAGGGTGAACCTGCTCTCATCTGTGAAAAGCACAGGGTGCCAATGCTGGACCTGCCAATTCTGCTATTCTATGGCAAATGCCAGTCGAGCTCCATGGTGCCAAGCAGGCAGTGAGCACAGGGCCCACTAGAGGACGTCAGGCCCTCAGGCCACCCTCATGAAGTCTGTTTCTGATTGTTTGGTCAGAGACATTCACACCAGTGGCCTGCTGGAGGTCATTTTGTAGGGCTCTGGCAGTGCTCATCCTGCTCCTCTTTGCCCAAAGGAGCAGATACTGGTGGATCCTGCTGATGGGTTAAGGACCTTCTACGGCCCTGTCCAGCTCTCCTAGAGTAACTGCCTATCTCCTGGAATCTCCTCCATGCCCTTGAGACTGTGCTGGGAGACACAGCAAACCTTCTGGCAATGGCACATATTGATGTGCCATCCTGCAGAAGTTGGACTACCTGTTCCACCTCTGTAGGGTCCGGGTATCGCCTCATGCTACCAGTAGTGACTCTGACCGTAGCCAAATGCAAAACAAGTGAAAAAACAGATAAGGAGGGAAAAATGTCAGTGGCCTCCACCTGTTAAACCATTTCTGTTTTGGGAGTCGTCTCATTGGTGCCCCTCTAGTGCACCTGTTGTTCATTTTATTAACACTAAAGCAGCTGAAACTGATTAACAAGCCCCTCTGCTACTTAGCTGACCAGATCAATAGCTTAGGAGTGTCATTGACTTGATGCTATACTCTAATTAAAAAGTGTTCCTTTAATCTTCTTGAGCAGTATGTTTTGGTAAAAATACATGTGTTTGGGGCGTTGTGAGCTTAAGACTGGAGGACTTGACATGTGGATTATGTGACACGAGTAATGTGAGATTTATTTCTTGGACATATTGATATTGTTTGCTGTTGTACAATTCTGGTCACCATTGACTTATATGGCATCATATTTTTTTTATCTCCATTCTAAAAGAAAACGAGATCACCACAAACTACATGGGCTAAGTAACATATAAAAAGATCTCATTTTTGACTAAAGTATTCATTCATGTTGTTACTCAGCAGTTTCCTTTGGATCAAATTAGTATAATCGCAATTCTCTAATGGGTGGTTTCAGGCTATTATCATTATCGAAAGCAGTAACTAAGAGCACTAAAAAATTACTTTAAAATAGACAGGAAATTAAATTGAAATTACAACTGCATAGCCAAAAGTTCAAGAAATGGGAGTTCAGGGTGTGTTGTGTAGATGGATACAAAATTGGCTCTGGAAGCAAAGCATGATGCTGTAAGGAACCTTATCAGAATTGGCTGACATTAACAGTGGTGTCCAGCAGGGGTTAGTGCTGGGGCTGTTGCTGTTTATAATATATATATATATAAATGAGGGCGGAGTGGTGGCTCTGAGGCTAAGGATCTGCACTGGTATCCCGAAGGTTGCCGGTTCGAATCCCCGTCACTTCCGAAAGAGACCCTACTCTGCTGTAACCTGTAATTGCTCCAGGGGCGCTGTACAATGGCTGACCCTGCGCTCTGACCCCAAGGGGTATGCGAAAACTAACAAATTCCTAATACAAGAAATTGTATAAGGCGAAATAAAGAACAAAAAAAAAAAAATGATTTGGAAAAGAATAAAAGTAACAAGCTGGTTAAGTTTGGCCGATAATCTGGAATCTGTTGAATCATTACAGAGGGACTTGGGCAGAGTTGTGGAAGGTGAAATTTAATCTCAGTAAATGTAAAGTTGTACACATAGGAAGTAAAAATGTGAGGTTTGAATACACAATGGAAGGTCTGAAAATTGAGAGAGGAGGATTTAGGAGTCGTAGTGGACTCTAAGCTATCAACTTCCCATCAGTATTCAGAAGCCATTAAGAAGGCTAACAGAATGACAGGTTATATAGCGCCCTGATGTGTGGAGTACAAGTCCAAGGAGGTTCTGCTCAAACTTTATAACACACTGGTGAGGCCTCATCTGGAGTACTGGGTGCAGTTTTGGTCTCCAGGCTACAAAAAGCACACAGCAGCACTAGAAAAGGTCCAGAGAAGAGCGACTAGGCTGAATCCAGGGCTACAGGGGATGAGTTATGAGGAAAGATTAAAAGAGCTGAGCCTTTACAGTTTAAGCAAAAGGAAATTAAGAGGAGACCTGACTGAAGTGTTTAAAAGTATGAAGGGAATTAGTCCAGTGGATTGAGACTGTGACTTTAAAATGAATTCATCAAGAACACGGGCACATTTTTTAAGGGTAAATTTTTCACAAACATTAGGATGTTTTTCTTTACACAGAGTGCCAGAGACACATGAAATAATCTAGTGTGGTAGAAGACAGTAAGATTTTAGGGTCTTTCAATACTTGACTTGATATTATTATAGCGGAATAGGACTGGTGAGCTTTGTTGGGCTGAATGGCTTGTTCTCGTCAAGATTGTCTTAACTGATGTAAACTTAAAATGGGTGAAAGAGAAATCCCTGTACTGCTTTTTAAATACATCCATTGCTGGTAGCCTACAGTTGACCAGTGTTCCCTCTGAGGCATGTGCAGCTTTTCCATTAAAAAAAGCAAATCAAAAAATCCCCACGCTTAAAAATTTACAAAGGAGGGATGATGTAACAGCCATCCTCCTTTTAATCAAGTATTAAGACTTTAAATCACTGGCTAATCATTTTAAATTAAAATTGAAATCAAAGTTAGCCCAATTACTTTGTCTTATGCCCACTTATTGTACAGTAAATGTTTTGTGCACAGTTTGATGGTTGCTTTGAACTTTGGTTTGTGAAAGATGGTGAAGCAAAGCTCAATAACCATAGATTTCAAAACATACCGTATATACTTGCGTTTAAGTTCTCCCGCTGGGCTTGATTTTACTGTATAATTTCCGGTATTTTATAATGTCTGTCGTATAAGTCAAATGCGGAAAACTGACACCCACCTGAGAGAGTAAACATGGAGCACACTGCCTTTTTTTTCTTTGTATTGTGACTACGTGACCACACGGTAATACCCGAACTATTCCGAAGCGACGTTTGTACTGATTTGGGTTTTTTGTATCTCACACCCTCATACACCTTTATTGTAAGAGCATCCCTTTTCTACGGTGGAGCGTTCAATCAGAAGAAAATATGAAGCTGGTTTTAAATTAAAAGTCGTTGAAGTGGAGAAAGAAATTGGTAACTGTGCTGCTGCAAAAAAAATTCTATGTGTCTGAGAAACTGATGTGAGATTGGAGGAAGCAAGAAGATCAAAAATGAAGGGTTGCATTTTTGAACAGGCGTGTAAATCAGGGTCTGCTTTTATGATTGATTTTTCGGATTTCAAAACCTGACTTATACGCGAATATATACAGTAACACATATTTGAAGAAGAAACCATTAATAACTTATCTAAGATCAATCTGTTGGATCAGTGAGAAGCCCATACCTAACAGTTTAGCAAGAATTAAGTCCACCATGAAATTAAAAATATTTGTACCAATTAGAATATTCTGAAAAATCACGTTTTTTTTTTCATTCACAATGATGCATGTCTGTCTAACTGGTTTGAAGTCACTATAAATGGAGAAGCCACTTTCTGTAAAATGTGACAGTAAGAGACTTTTTTACATGCAGAGTGAAATTCTTATTTAGAATAGATTAGATCAACTTTATTAATCCTTTGGGGAAATTCAGATGCATACAAAGAAAAAAACAAAGATACAGACACACAGGACAAATAATTCAGTCAATCAATCGATAATTAAATAAATGTATTTTTTGCAGATATTTCAAAATAAATGTAAGAGTATATTGGAAGGAAGCATTGAATTGCCTGATAGCAGTGGGCAGAAAAGACCCCTCTGAGGTGCTTCTTAGTACACCATTCTGGATTGAGCCTGTGCCTAAAAGTGCTCCAAAAGAGCACCTCCTGGAGGGGATTGTTCATGATGGCATCCAATTTTGCCACCATCCTTTTTTCCACATCACCTTCCAGTGTGTCCAGGGTTCGTTTGTTCAGGCATTGTGCATCTTTTGAGGTCACGTTGCTTCCCCAAGAGACCACAGCGTAGAACACCTCACTGGCTACTGTGGACTGTTAGAACATTTCCAACAGTTTGCTGCACACATCTTAAGACCTGAGTCTCCTTAGCAAGTCCAGTCTGCTCTGGCCCTTTTTGTCCAATGCCACTGTGTTGTCAAAGCAGTCCAGCTTGTTGTTTATGTGAACCCCCAGGTACTTGTAGCTCTGCTCCACTTCCACGTGACTGGTCTCGGAGGCTTCCTGGTATGTCGGAAGTCCACCACCAGCTCTTTTATCTTGCTGATGTCGAGTTGCAGCTTGTTCTCCCTGCACCACAAGATGAAGTCCTCCACAACATTCCTGTACTCTGGCTCACCTCCGTTTTTAATGCAGCCATTATTTGAAAATTTCTGTAGATGACAAGTGCTGGTATTGTACTGGAAGTCCGTTGTGTAGAGGGTAAATAGGAAAGCAGACAGGACCATCCCCTGAGGTGCCCCCGCAGTATTACACACCGCCATTTGTGACACACAGTCACTTGGCCTTACAAAGTGCTGTCTGCTGGTCAAGTACTCCATGATCAGGAGATTGTGGAGGCATCAAGATATTTGTATTGTATGTACAACCAACACGCAAAATGTCACAACCCTCTGGCTGTGTGATAAATAAGAATGTGTTAAAATACAGGACTTCGTGCAAGCATGTTAAATAATATGAACTGTGAGGCTCACGTGATGGTGATGTGGAGATCATCAAGTGTTTGTATTTAAAAAAACATTTTCCTATCGTTGCTTTCTGTTTTTTTGTTTTTGTTAGGTGGCTAATTGCTTTTGATCAGAGGTGCCCCATTTTCTTGTTTCTTATATTGTTTTTACTTTCTCGTATACGAAGTATGGGGAAAGTATTGGAATCCTTGATGAGGAAAATCGGGCAGGTTCTGTTTAACAAAGTTCCTAATTTGAAGATAGTGAAAGAAATGCGTAGCTCGAAAGTTAAATTTGGAGTGTAATTGTTCATAGGATGCAAAGATGTTGTCTATATCAAGATCTCTAAGCAATTTAATCCCAAATCTTTTGCAGATATTAAGAACTGCATATGTTTGCGAGGGTTGAAAGAGGTGGTTCTCTTGCAGAGGTGCCACAGATAAATGATTCTCCATCTTAAAATGCTTTCTACATTCGTTCCATATTCTGAGTGAGTGAAGCACAATTGGGTTATTAGTATATTTGAGATAACTTGCTTTTATTGGGGCACAAAGCAGGGAATATAAAGAAGTACTGCAGGATTTTACTTCCATTGCGGACCAAGCCTGTGTATGTTCATCTATTCGTGTCCATATTTTTATAGCTTGTATGTTTGCTGCCCAGTAATAAAACTGAAAGTTAGGTAGAGCCATGCTACTTTTGCCTTAGGTCTTTGTAGGGTCGCTCTTTGGATACGTGAGTGTTTTGAGTTCCAAATAACTGAGGTTATTGTTGAATCTAATTGCTTAAAAAATGATTTATTAATGTATATTGGAATGTTTTGAAATAAAAAGAGTAGCTTAGGAAGGATATTCATCTTAACAATGTTAATTCTTCCAGCTAGAGTGAGATGGAGGGTTGACCATCTATGCAAGTCTTGCTTAATTTTTTCCATACAGACGGTGAAATTTTGTTGATAAAGAGCTTTATGTTTACTTGTGATGTTTACCCCTAGGTATTTAAACTGATCTGCAATGATAAAAGGGAAGGTGTCCAATCTAATATTGTGTGCTTGAGAATTCACTGGAAAGAGTATACTTTTATTCAAATTAATTCTGAGACCAGAGATCTTTTGAAATCCTGTAAGTACTGTTAAGACTGCAGGCACAGAATTTTGTGGGTCTGATATATACAGTACCATATCATCTGCATATAGAGAAATTTTGTGTTCCAGTCCTTCTCTGAAAATCCCCTTTATCTGATCAGAATTTCAACAGTGGACCGCCAGTGGTTCCATGGCAACTGCAAACAGCAGTGGTGACAAGGGGCAACCTTGTCTGGTACCACGTTCTAGTTTAAAGTAGTCTGAACAAATGTTGTTAATACAATCTGAAGCTTCTGGATTGGTATATAGTAGTTTGATCCATGCACAAATGTTCGGGCCAAACCCAAATTTCTCTAATGTAGTGAAAAGGTATTTACATTTGTTGAATTTTTAAACAGCATTAGGAGTGTGTGATATGTATCGTCAATGATAATATTTTAATTATTGTTTTAATGATGTGCGAGCTGAAATCATCAAGTATGTCACTTACTTTGCAAAAAAAACAATCAAAAACACACCTCTCTGTGGTTTCAGTACCTGTAGTGATGGTTCACATAAAGCGGCAGGCACATCGTTAGTCACAACACTGAAGCTTCGGATGTTAACCGGATTCAAAGCCAGAGCACAGCAGTACAGTGTGTACGGTTACAATGGCTGAACTTAAAGCCACACGCGATTGCATTCGCTTTCTTTCCTCCCTCATATTGCTTCATTTTTCCTGTAATTGTAAGACAAAGGTAACTGAACGTAGTTGGAACTGCTGCAGGTAATAAATTGAGATCAAGAGGAATGAGTCACAGCATACTGTATGGAGCTGGCATGGCGAAAACTAACGTTCATCTATAAAATGCAATGTAAGTGAAATTGATCTCGTATGGAGGCTCATAGGTGTCAGGCAAAAACACAAAAAAAAACCAGTTTGGACAAATTATTAATCCATTTGAACAGATTATTTTTATTTCAGTAAGAACCATATGCCTATCAGGTGCATTTTATTTCACAACACTCGCACAGATCCCCACCTCGCTCGCCCCTATGGCTACAGACGTTGGAGCAGGTGATGACACAAGAAAGGAAGTAAAAAATAAAAATATATATATTGTCGCAGTTTGGGGCCCTTGTCTTCCTCGAACCCTCTGACTCGACTCCAGACACCAGGTAGAAGTCCAAATATTACTTTTATTTAGACAATAATGTGCACAAAGCACCCTCCACTCCACAATATTCATAAATCAATAAACACTACAATAATCAATCCTCCACACTCCCAGACACTTCGCCATCCTTCCTCCCAGCTCAGCTCAGTGTACTGGTTTCCCAGAGTCCTTTATATAGTCCCTGACCCGGAAGTGTTTCTCCCTTCTGTCCATGTGATCATGAACACTTCCGGGTCGGATAAAAAGCTCCTTTCTTCAACCCAGAAGCACGTCGTTTCCTCTTGTCATGTGATCATGACGCACCTCCGGGTTATAGGGCAAGTAAGAGTCCGGCAGCCTCCCCACAGCGACTCCTGGTGGTTCCCATGGTATCCAGCAGGGCTGTGCATATAAACTACAAAGTCCATGAGGCCCTGCTGGAATTCGGGGAATGTCCACGCTGTTGGGAGAGCTCCACCTGGCGGCCTGGGGGTGATGGCAGGAATATTTAGCCGGCCACACACCACAATATATATATATAAATAAACACAGGAGTTCAGAGAAGGTAAGTCTAACACACTACCATTGAAAAAAAAGATCAAGAGCTTCTTGATGATACCTGAGGTGGACAGTGAAGTAAATCCACTTGAGTGGTGGAAAACACAAGAAGTACATTTCCTTAAATTGAGGAAACTTGTGAAAACGTTCCCGTGCATCCTTTCCTCAAGAAGGGACTTTCAGCACCGGAGGAAATGTTGTAACAGCTAACTGTGCTGCTCTGAAGTCACATGCTGTGGGCAAACTGGTGCTTCTGTCACACAACCTGAAGTTTCCTCAGTAGAATTTTACAATTGTTTTATTTTTCTGATATATTTGTGCAGTATTGGACAGAACTTGAAGTTAGTAATTTGTTTACAAATGTTATAGGTTTGGGTTTTTTGTATCTTTGTGCAATATATGACAGAAGCTGTTTACAAATGCAATATTTTTTCCTGTGTAGTATATGACAAAACTTTAGATTTTTACACTGTAGTACAGAATGTTAGATTTCTGTTCTTGCTTGTATGCTGCGCAATTCACCTCACAGCAGAGCGGTTTATGTTTGTTCAGACTGTAATGTTCATGCCCTGTAGTTCAATTATGTTTAGTATTTTATTCCCTTTGGGTTCATATCTTGTTTACATTAAGGGTTTCTATTTAAAATTCTCTCATTATTATTGTTTTGTTGGTCTTTTGTGCAACTCCTGTAGGCCACTTTAAATTTTTTTTACTCTTACTTGTACTGTTTGATCTCAGTAATACTTTTACTGGTGATTTTAATTTTTTTGTGTTATTTTACTTCAGTTTTAAGTACGTAAACAACACCTGTTTTTCTTAGCTGTTGTTTCCATTAATCTCATTAGTAAGCTACAATTAATAACCCATTATCAAGACCAAGCTAGATCAAGAAGACTTTTACAAAGACATTTTTAAAGGATGCAAAATATTGTCTAATTATCGTTATTGTCAAAGTCCCAGAAAATATCGAGGTATCATTTTTTTCCAGTATCACACACCACTAAACAACACTCACACAATATTTTTACTACAGAATAATGAATCATGCACATGGCATCATACGTTCGATCAGTACATAACTGCAGTTGAGGTCACGGTGGTGACCTGATGAGGATTACTTGTGTTCTGTTCTGTGTATTGTATTGTATTGACCCCCTTTTTTTGACACCCACTTCATGCCCAACCTACCTGGAAAGGGGTCTCTTTTTGAACTGCCTTTCCCAAGGTTTCTTCCATTTTTTTTTCCTTACAAGGGTTTTTTGGGAGTTTTTCCTTGTCTTTTTAGAGAGTCAAGGCTGGGAACTGTCAAGAGGCAGGGCCTGTTAAAGCCCATTGCGGCACTTCTTGTGTGATTTTGGGCTATACAAAAATAAATTGTATTGTATGTGTGGAACTGGTGAGTGTAGCTATGACTTACACAGTGCCTCTCCTATTGAGATACCCGGCAGCAGGACAGGAGATGCCGCTACTCCAGACAGAAGAATAATCCATCCATCCATTCATTATCCAACCCGCTATATCCTAACACAGGGTCACGGGGGTCTGCTGGAGCCAATCCCAGCCAACACAGGGCGCAAGGCAGGAACAAATCCCAGGCAGGGTGCCAGTCCACCACAGGAGAAGAATAATAAAATATAAAAATAAGAATAAAAAAAATTAGTGAACCGCTCATGACCTTATCACTTGAGTAGATACATAGTAAAACAAAACTGAGTGAAAATCAAGTTAAGCCAAAGCATATGACTACATTCCTTATCATGTGGGAGGCAGTAGAAGAGTGAGTAGACTCAGGATGACTGCTTGGGATATCTTTGTGTGGAGGGGCCATGTTTGCATATTTGGTTTTAATTTAAATCCATTTAAAGTGGGTGTAGGACTCCGACAAGAATTCCTTTTGTAACCATTTATGATTCTGGGGAACAGGAGCTCTGTATCTCAACTGGTTTTAGGTGATGATACCCTCTTGGCTGCCTCTGACTGATCTCCAGTGCACGCTGACCTGGTCGAGAGGAGAATCAGCACCCATTGATGGCCCTCTTGCAGTTAAGGGTGGCTTGCTTTCTGCAAATGCAGAATGAACTGCTGTACCAAAAGGAAAAGTGAAATTATCCTGGGTGAATGTCACAAGTGACATTAGGTATCACTTGGTGGAGTTATCATAGACTGGTCACTATTTAAACTCTAGACAGTGTTCGCAAAACCACAGCTGGAATTGCATAGAAGATTAGCCATTTACCTTTTAATCTACATCCTGATCCTAACCTAGGCTCACAGGCCGTGGGTGTTAAGTGTTAAAAAGAGACTCTGAAGTACTCCGCCACCTGTGATAAGGAGAAGAGTTCAAAAGTCCAGGAGGCAGCAAGTGAGGATGGTATCTGGTATGATTGATAGGAGACCTAGAACACACATATATGTACAGTACAAATGCTGCATTCTATGCAATCTCATCCTTTGGATGAGACGTAAAACCGAGGTCATGTCTGTGTCGTCATAAAAGATCCCTGGGCATCTTTTGAAAAGAGTAGAGTGTTTCTCACAGTCCTGGCTAAATTTCCCACCACAGCCTGACCATTATGACCCCTTAATCATTCCCTGTACCTTGTTGGCTAACTGCAGTATCTCTCTCACTCTTTAACCGCTTAAGACTTTAAATACATTAGACGACTGTTTCAGCGGTTTTCTGTTGTAACCTTCATTTACATAATGTTAAGCCAGTCATCTGCGCACTCCCGCGAAGTCGATCATCTAATGTGACATACCCAACTACTGAATCCCACTAGTCTGCAATGGGCTAGGATAAAATCAAACCTGTTTGGGTTTCTTGTTAGTTCCCACTTACCTTTTCTGTTAAAAGTTCTTGAGCATGTTGTAGTCTCCCACCTCACCAATTACTTAACCTCTAATAATTTGATGGAACCCTTTCAGTCTGGTTTCAGGGCGCAGCACAGCTGTGAAACTGCTCTTCTTTGGGTAACCAATAATTTGCTTATGGCAGCAGACTCTGGACAAACCAGGAATTAATTCTGTTAGACCACAGCATTTGACACTGTCAGACATGACATTCTACTGTCCAGAATGGAGAACATGCTGGGTATCTCTGGCACTGCCCTCTAGTGGTTCAAGTCCTATCTGACTGATAGGCAAGAGTCTTGGCAACAGCAGGTCCAGCTCAGCGCCAGTCACACAATAAATTCCTCAGGGCTCTGTCCTCGGCCCTCTTCTTTTCTGTATTTATATGCTTCCCCTTGGCCATATTATTTGTAGCTATGGACTGGGTTATCATTTTTATGCAGATGAAACTCGACTCTACTTCAATGTTAAAAGTGGAACTTCATCATAGTTTTCTCAGCTCATAACTTGCCTCAGTGAAATTTAAACCTGGATGGAGCAGAACTCTTTAAAATTAAATTGCAAAAAAATAAACTGGCACCAAAGAGCTACTTAAGAAAATGAGCTCATTTTCAGTCACTCTTGACGATGATCTCATCAGACCTTCTCCTGATGCAAGGAAACTTGGTGTCATTTTTGATTCCATCTATCCATCCAACCCGCTTTATCCTAACTACAGGGTCACGGGGGTCTGCGGGAGCCAATCCCAGCCAACACAGGGTGCAAGGCAGGAAACAAACCATGGGCACACACACACAGGCAGGAAACAACCCACCACAGGGCACGCACACTAGGGACAATTTAGAATTGCCAATGCACCTAACCTGCATGTCTTTGGACTGTTGGAGGAAACCCACGCAGACACGGGAAGAACATGCAAACTCCATGCAGGGAGGACCCGGGAAGCGAACCCGGGTCTCCTTACTGCGAAGCAGCAGCGCTACCACTGCGCCACCATGCCGCCCCATTCTTGATTCCTTCCTTTCTTATTCCGCCCACATAAACCACATTAAGAAACTTTCTTACTTTCACCTCCGTAACATATCTTGTGTTCACTCATTCCTCTCCTTTTCTAATGCTGAGAAACTTGTTCATGCTTTTATCACATCCCGCATCGATTATCGTAACTCGCTGCTGGTAGGTGTCCCTTCTAATCTTATATCACAGCTCCAGTTGATTCAAAACTCTGCTGCAAGAGTCCTTACACGGACCAGCAACAGTGAGCACATCACACCCATCCTGCTGTGCCTTCACTGGCTCCCTGTGTCTTACAGGATTGAATATAAAATTCTATTAATAACCTACAAAGCTTTAAATGGCCTTGCGCCGGACTACATCAGTGACCTTCTCAATCACTATGTGCCTGTTCGCCTACTAAGGCCCTCTGATTCTGGTAATCTTGTTGTGCCCCACACTAACCTGCACTCTATGGGTGACAGGCCTTCAGCTGTATAGTGCCCAGACTCTGGAATGACATCCCGAAATTAATTAGATCAGCTGACTCCATTCATTCTTTTAAAAAATAACTTAAAACACATTCTATTTAGGAAGGCTTTTAACTTAACTTAACATTCAGTCCTTTCTTTCAGTTTACCTCACTGTCCAGGTGCTCAGGATAATACTCTGTGAAGTGCCTTGAGCATGGGAAAGGTGCTATATAAATAAAATGTATTATTATTATTATTAACCAAATGAACCAATGAATGTTACAATCCATATAATTTGGATTAAGGAACACAGGTTTTGAACCTCGTGAACAGAAAAGGAGCTTGTCTGTCTGATGCCCCATATTTTATATATCATAACAGAATGGAAAAAATAAATAACGAGCAGAGATTGCTTCTGAACTCTCTGCAGTTGTTAATTCTTCAAACAGAAAAGGGGCGAGCATGAGTGTGCTAGAAGGTGTGCGCTTGGTTGGTAAATGTGACCTATCAAATTCCACGATTGAAATTTAAAATGGTGCACTGATGAAATTAGCGGCTTTGGTTGGCAAATCTGACATGCCCCAAGACTAAAAGTCACGTAATGTGACATCCCATTCAAGAGCTAATGTGTGGTGTGCGTAGTGATGCAAGAATATCTGCTGTCGTATCATTCAGGTGGATGCTGCAAATTGGCACCCCACAGCCTATGTAAAGTGGTTTGTGGAGATTAAAAAAAGTTATATAAATATAACTAAGTAACACATTAATTGTATTATATCTATAGTTTTGTATTCAGTCTTTTTTTCAGTTGTAGAACCAGTCTTTCCAAGTGTATAAACTGCAAAATACAATAAAGTTAATATGTGCATGTCCAATCAACATGCTACACATTGTCACTCTTCAGCACAGTGATAAACAAAAATGCATTAAATGCAAAACTTCATTATATTTATGAGAAGTCAAAAATCAGCTTACCTGATGTACTCCTTGCCTTGTTTGTGTTTCTATTACTGCTATATGTCTGAGGGACACATGTGACAATAAAAATAAGCCCAAATTAGGCCTGTATGTGCCTAGAAATACCCAGCAGGAGCTGGAAACTGTGGATTTAAAATTATGATTTAACTGCATTATTTGTGATGCATTCATGTTCATTTAACACTGTTTTAGTAGCAGACGCAGGTTAACTGGAGTTGAGCTACTCTGTGCTTAAGGTAAACATATGCAAAGTGATGGCCAACAAATTAAGGGTATCAAGAGAATCAAATCTGTGCCATCCTTCAGGAATCTTCATCAGTCACATTACATATGATCATAACTTTGACCCTCCCAGGCCATTCCTGTTTGTTTCAAATGGCTTCAGTGCCCTCGCTGGAGGAAAGAGTGTGATGTGTCATCAAAGACTTCACATTCAACTCTTAGAAGCAATCAGGGAAGTTACTATGGGCCAAGTGTTACTGAACAGAAATATTCCACATTTATCCACCTCTCTCACTGCAGTGTTTACAATGGAGACTTTTCTGGGCCAAGATACACAGAAATACTGAGCTTCTGTAAAATGCTGCTGCTTGACCAGTGCCCGGAAGAAAAGACCAAGGCCTACAAGGACAAAAACACCTCCAGGACAAGTTGCATAAATGCCTGGTTGAATGTACGATTCTATGCCATAGAGCTTTCTGGCATACATTATACCTAAGCAAGCCATTCCCTTGTTCAGCCAAGTCCTTCCACTTGGCCAGTAAAATCAGCTACCCGATCTTAAGCTTTTTGGAGTCCCACTGGTCCTGCTCCACAGATGAAAACTCTACTACCAAGTGTAACCCCTGCCCTTCGACAGGCCTGGATTCCAACAGGCAAAGGCTCAATCAAAGCTCCTTCTTTAAATGAGAGACAGTCAATATGCATGTAAGAGAAGTTGGCATTGTGAATGTAGTATCTGCAAAGATTCTCATTGGCAGGCGGAGTTGCTTAGAAGTAAATGGAAGGAGAAAGGTTGTATTGGCTGTTTTTGCAAAATTCATCAATCTCACAAGGAACACTGGGTTTAATAGCAATTGAGTCACCTGGTTTGAGATGCTCTGCTGCTGGTCAAGGTTTTAGTACTTCTCCTGATGCTTCATGTTCCAAAATCATTGACTTTGTCATAACAAAGTCCTCTATTACTCAGTTTTACCAATAACGATCTGCCTTACCTAGTGGTGCTGTGGTGTTAGGAGTACGCGCTGATACCACGCATTGCCGCACCCACCACATGACAAACCAACTCAGGACTCCAGGTTAGAACCCGTGTGCAGCCATGCAACGGGTGGACACCTCAGCACCACACTAGTTCAAATGGAATTGAATAGTGCATCTGTAATAATACATATAAGTAGTGGCAGAAAATGGAACAGGAACAGTTTCCTATTTGAGCCCCGCAGCTGAATGCACTACCACGTCGCTTCATCAATACCGTTTAAAATTTTCACTGTCTGTAAAATTGGGATTGGAAGGGGGCATTTCCTGTTTTCTTTTGTAAAAAAAACAAATTTAACAGTTTGTACGTGTTGTTATTTTATAATAAATACCGTCTTTCAATTTTGAATAGAGAATTCTATTAACTGCTCGGACTCCTCCCACTGCGCTGTGACTGGTAGGTCCCGCGGTCGTCACGTGACCTCGCTGTTGCCAAGGGTCGTTGACGCAAGTCACGTGTGGACTGTTGTTGGAGACCAGGGTCAATATCCGGGTAACTGTTCTCACCACGCCCTTTCCCTGTCCACAGTATTTCGATTGCTAATACAGTACGAAGAACGAAAAAAAAGACTTCCCTCTCTTTGAGAGGAAAGTTTTGATTGGTCGTCCGACGCGTGTGGTGATGTCAAAAACAGTGCTATTGGATAATATTCTTGTCGCTCACACTGAGGCCCAGGATGGCTCGCTCGTTCTCTTCGCGGCAGTGCCAGTCAGTCTGTATGCTTTAAGCTGCTTCGATGGGGGTGGGAGGAAACGGGGAGAGGAAGAGGAGGGCTGTGTTGTTTGTCGAGCCTGAGCGACCTGCTTGAGTTTGCTACCTGTAACCATGGCTAGCAGCGACAGTGGAGACTGGAGAAAGCTGGAATTATGATGAGGTTGCAGCTCCTATTCGGTAACATACAAGGGTGGTGAAGGTAGCACTGTGAGGCAAGCAAGCAGGCCGCAGGGCGGGCAACCGGAGACGAGCGCGCGGCTGGTGTTTCAATTTGAGCATCAAGGCGAGCACTTTTTTTGGTTTCTGCGGTAATTGTGGAACATTCGGACATCTCGAAGATAGACGTGTGGGAGGAAGCAGTCTTCATAGAAAAAGCCTGGAAATTTGCTGGCACTTAGGTGACCTGGATAGCCTGGTAAGAGCCTTCGTGTTGTGTGTGTGTGTGTGTGTGGACACCTGAAGCCGCAACGTGCGGAACGTGGGAGCGTGTCAAAGAAAAGTCGGCCTGCATTCGACTGGCAGCGCCCGGGAGCTGATGGTCAAATGTTGGAAAGCCAGTGATGAGGACACCTTTGGAAAGAGGACTATTTAGTCGCCACCCTGCTTTAATTTGGAGTGTCTTTTTGTGTAACTGCAATTGTATTTGAAAGCCAGGCGTGCTGACGTTCAGGTCTGGAGGAAGGGAGGGATGAAGGGTGGAGAGGTGACTGTTTCGGGTGTGGGGCGCCGTGTTCAGTCTGAAGATGCCGAGGTAAATTGGAATGTTGTACACACAGTCATCACGTTGTTTAGGGCGAGTATGGTTGCGATTCGATTTTATTCATTTTTGGGCGGTTTTGTGGTGTCCCAAAAGGGTTTGACCCCAGGGGTGTGTACAATGTGAACGTGAATCTTCTGTCTGTGTTCAGTGCCTTTCTGAAGGTGGGGACCACTCTTGGTCCAACCTAATTGGAGACTCTGAATTGCATGTTGGGGTGAAAAGAAAAAAATCAGTATGCAGTTTTCCATACGATACTTTAGTGTAAAATTCACTTTAATGATACGACAGGAAATTGGTCTTTTAGAAGATTTTTAGAAAACAATAAAACAGGTTGAACTATGGAGTAATATTCAGTCAAGTACATGAGCTTGTATGATAGATCCTTTATCTGTCCCCAAGAGAAAACTAAAACTTTACAAATGCTGAAGGTAAAAAAAAATGCACACATTGGCCACATTAGGTAATAGAGTAAGAGATATTTTTAAATGTATTATTTGTGTACCTTAAGTGTCTTTCCTCAGTGTCCTTATGTTCTCGAACCGCTCTTGACCCGTGCCGCCTCTGTCAGCATGTTCCCGTAAGGCCAGCTTCGTAGACTCTCTCATCTCAAGATGCCTTGCTCACCTCCTGTCTGCTTTTGTATTTCCCGAATTTGATGGTGACTCTCAGCATGCCTCCTATGCCTTTGCTCCTTCTTGTGTGCCTCCCACTTGCACTTCCCCTTTCACTCGTATCACCAAAACCAAACTGACCAATCAGATTACTCGGAGGGACTTTACACACCGACGTACACAGACCTTAGCGTTGTTTATATACTAGATATTATAATAAACAAACAACAACCCCGCCCCAGACACACAAGAGTTTCTGCCTTGGGTAATGTAGAGCTACTGCTGTCAGTAACAGGCTTGTAGGTGGGAGTAAAATGGTCAGATGTGTCCAGGTGTGCCACAGGTTTGCATTTAAAGGAATTAACATTTGAATACAGCAGGTCCAGGTGATTGTGTCCACAAAAAGGAACATGCCAGTAGAAGTTTGTTTCATCCAAAGTTGGCTGGTTGAAGTTGCCAGCATTCAGAATTGGTATGTCTGCAAATAAATGTAGAGTAAAATGAACAGGGAATTGAATCAAGTGAACAACATGTCATGCTTTTTGGGGGTTCCCCTGTTTTTGGCCTTATAGACCAAAAAAAAAAAAAAAAGGCATTTTGGACAAAGTTTTGTGCTAGAAATTATACCCTTATGATAGAGTAAACCAATGATCTTGAAGTTGTAAATACCCCATTAATTGACCCCAGGGTTTCACCCCCTAATGAGATATGGGTTACTCCTTTTCACAACACTTTGGGGAGAAAAAGAGGTATCAGTAATATTAGTGTGTGTAATGTAATGTTATGCATTTTTGAGGTTGCTGATTATTATATTTTATAATATTAATCGGTGGAAGAGCCATGGTATTTGTGTACTAAATGGATGGCTAGTACCCTTTTCTATTATCATGAAACAAATAGGATTTTCATTTTTAACTTTAGACACCCAAAGGGGACATTAACATTAGGGACCTGTAGGCAACTATGCTCCACCCACACTAGCTTTAGTATTTTTGTGGTTGGGGTAGGTCAGTCTAATAATTTAAACTCCAAAAATTAAGCAACCGGGGCGCCTCCCCCATAGAGCCCAACACTAGAATGGGTAGGAACTGCTGTCTGTTTAGTACACAAGTACCGCAGCCTCTCAGAGGAGGTTGAAATGGCAAATTTCAAACATAAGCAGGTGAGTTATAATTTTAGACTGTTTCAAGGTCAGTGATTGTATTGACCCCCTTCTTTTGACACCCACTGCACGCCTAACCTACCTGGAATGGGGTCTCTCTTTGAACTGCCTTTCCCAAGGTTTCTTCCATTTTTTCCCTACAAGTTTTTTTTTTGGGAGTTTTTCCTTGTCTTCTTAGAGAGTCAAGGCTGGGGGACTGTCAAGAGGCAGGGCCTGTTAAAGCCCATTGCGGCACTTCCTGTGTGATTTTGGGCTATACAAAAATAAACTATTGTATTGATTATGAATGTTATTTTTTGATCCTTTAATATGGATCTGTTGAATTTGAGAATGTTCATAGACTTCAAACATTTAAATTGAAGCACGTATTTTAATGTTTTAAATATTTGACTGAACTGTTATTTTTTTATGTAATTCTATCTCCATGAAGTAAATGTTTTTTATGAACACTCCCAATTAGAATGACTGTTGCTCATGCAAACTTTTTTTAATTTGAAACTAAGTACAAATGAAGTTAACAAGCTGCATGTATAGACTGATTTGGTCCTAGGATGGCTTAGTGCCTCTGTCCACATCAGCCCTTACAGATCTAGGTACAGTGTGTGTGTGTGTGTTTATCGTTTTCTTCTTCATCCCGAGTGTGGCCTGTTAGGATGAACCAGCTAGTAACTATGTTTACTTACATTTTTTTTTTTTTTTTTTGAGTTTGTAAGTCTGTCCATGTTTGTACCTCTGTGCATGCATACATGCATAGTTAAATTGAGTATCAAAAACTGCTTATGTGAAAATGTTACAAATCAAAAGGCCTGATCCTATGTCAGAACAGACTGAAAAAATCCCAGTTAAATTAAATCACTTCCATTGCAGTTGTTTTTGGACATGGATCAAACTGTTTTTGAAGGATATGGGAATAAGTACTGGACCAGAAACAATATGTTTGAAGCATGTAACAAGACAAACACAATAGAAATTGTTAAAAGAGGGGTCAGTTTTTTTTTCCCCGATGTTAGTGTTGTATATAGGTTTCCACAGACATACACACCATGCTAAAATTAACTCTTGTGGCATTTTGAGCAGAACTTAATATTGAAATTTTGACCCAATCTCTAAAATCATCTGGACTTTGCATAATAAAAACACACTTTTAAAGTAATTAACTACAGTAATCCCTCCTCCATCGCGGGGATTGCGTTCCAGAGCCACCCGCGAAATAAGAAAATCCGTGAAGTAGAAACCATATGTTTATATGGTTATTTTTATATTGTCATGCTTGGGTCACAGATTTGCGCAGAAACACAGGAGGTTGTAGAGAGACAGGAACGTTATTCAAACACTGCAAACAAACATTTGTCTCTTTTTCAAAAGTTTAAACTGTGCTCCATGACAAGACAGAGATGACAGTTCCGTCTCACAATTAAAAGAATGCAAACATATTTTCCTCTTCAAAGGAGTGCGTGTCAGGAGCAGATCATGTCACAGAGATAGAGAGAGACAAAAGCAAACAAATCAATAGGGCTGTTTGGCTTAAGTATGCGAAGCACCGAGGCACAAAGCTGTTGAAGGCGGCAGCTCACACCCCCTCCGTCAGGAGCAGACAAAGAGAGAGAGTTTGTTTTTCAAGCAAAAATCAATACGTGCCCTTCGAGCTTTTAAGTATGCGAAGCACCGTGCAGCATGTCCTTCAGAAAGCAGCTGCACACAGAAGGTAGCAACGTCCCTATCGTCTAGGTGTGCGAACAGCCCCCCTGCTCACACCCCCCTACGTCAGCGCAAGAGAGAGAGAGAGAAAGTAAGCTGGGTAGCTTCTCGGCCATCTGCCAATAGCGTCCCTTGTATGAAATCAACTGGGCAAACCAACTGAGGAAGCATGTACCAGAAATTAAAAGACCCATTGTCCGCAGAAACCCGCGAAGCAGCGAAAAATCCGCGATATATATTTAAATATGCTTACATATAAAATCCGCGATGGAGTGAAGCCGCGAAAGGCGAAGCGCGATATAGCGAGGGATCACTGTATATCAAAAATAGAGTAGGTAGTGGAGAATAGAAAAGGCAACTGATGAGTTCCTTTCACAGAAAAAGGTTTTATTGCTCCATGATGAGTTTTTCTATAAACAAAATGCAAAATCCTCCCATAAAGTGTTCACCCCCTCTAGCCCTTAGTCATTAAATATTTCAGAATCTTGCCCCTTATGTAGATGTGACGGCTTTAATATTTTGTGATGCAGTATGTTGATAACAATTCTCATTTTATGGGTTTAATGATTGGCCAGTTTTCCTTTCATAATTGCTGCAGCTGTTGCTAGTTAGTTTGGGATGGGGTGACGGGGGGTATGGTGCACACTAATCTTGTGTTCCTGACTTATGTTTTCTGACTAGACTGAGCCACACTAGAAATTTCAAAATAATCTTTTTAAGCCCCTCAAGAGTGGAGTTGCCTTTTTTTGGGGGTTATATCCTTTTTGAAATATGAATTACTGTTCCAGTTTCAAATTTTTCACCAATTGTGCAAGTATCCTCCTTATGTGCTTTGTTCATTTTGCTCACTATTTTCACAATCATGTTAGTCTATGCTGTTGTAAAGCAACCCCACAATACATGCTGCCACCTAAGTAATAAACGTGGGAATGGTGTTTTGTAATTGATGAGCAGTGCTCCACCCTGGGTCCTGGCATTAAGGCCAAATAACTTGATCCTTGTCTCATCAGATGACCAAACTCTCTTCATTGAGATACATGTTTGCAAATTCAAGATATGATTTCATATGAACCTTTTCAAATATGGCCGCCTTAAAGGATAAGTTCAGTGTTTTTCAAGTTGGGTTATTCTTCACACTTTCCACATAAAATTGGGTGTTTAAAGTGATGCATTTAAAAAAAAAAAAAAAAAAAAAAAAAACCAAACAAAACACCTTCTCTGTTCTTGTAGTCTATAAATAGGTTGAAGAGTATTGGGGTCAATAGGTGAGTAAGAAACCTTACCATATATGTCCACTTAGAAGCAGCAAAAGTTTAAAGTTAAGAAAACAGACAGGTGAATTTAACCTTTATATATACGTAACAATTTATTAAAATCATAAAGGCCACAGAGAAGTTTTTTTTTTTTTTTTTTTTTTTTTTTTTTTTTTTTTGAGATGGCAAATGCCAATGGGTTAATTTTGTTTTAAAGTAGGATTTTAAGTTGTATTTTATTTTGTAATAAAATAAATTTTGCAAGCTTAAAATGTAAAAATATTTTAACCATACAAAAAAGTACATTGAAACGGTTTGTCACACAGGAAATTGTGGTAGTTAAGACTTGGACGAATGGGAGAAGAAAGTTCAATTTCAGGTTCACTTTACAGCATGAATTTTTTTTTCTTAAGTTAGAAACTGCTTGTAATTATATATACATATATATTATTAAACGACAGTTAGTAATATATGCACGGCGGACGCACCGATGCGCATGTGCACTGCGCTGTGGCTTCCCAGAGTCAGTAGGTGGTGCCCAAACAACACAACTTGTAAACTAAACTTGCTCTAATCCACTGTGCCAGCAGTCTGTGTGGCATGAACAACAAAGACGAGACCGCATAGATAAAACCAATAAACAGAGGCTCCAACAACGCGCTTCAAAAACACCACACGCAAAGAAGTCATGGCTCCAGACAACAAAGATGAGACCGCATGGATAAAAACAATACACGGAGGCTCCTACAACGTGCTTCAGACACACCAGAAGCAAAGACGTCACGGCTCCACAATGAAAGAGCTCAACTAACGGAAATACAAAACAAGCCCGTATGGATAAACACAATGAACGAGCGCGTCCACAACGCATTTCTGACACAGCAGAGGCAAAGGAGGCACGGCTCCAAATGGAAGGAGCTCAACGATTAGTAATACAAACACGTGCCCGTATGGCTACGACCTGTAAACGAGCCCATATGGATAAAAACAATGAACGAAGATGCCCACACAAGAAACCGCTTTAGTACAAATAGGTTTATTTAATTAAATGAGAACTTTACCATGGCTACTACCTGTGAACTAAACCTGGGGTAAAGCGTGCACGCCAGGTTGTGCAGCCGCCCACACCACCGCATATACCACATTCGTTTAGTAATGTGGCCCTCCATGCCCGGATCTGCCGCCATGGTCACTTCAGCATGCGAATCTGCCGCCGTCAGCAAACAACTTCTCTCTGACGAAGCAGCCATAGAAAAACAAAAAAGAGACTGCATGAATAAAAACAATAAACGAAGGCGCCTACAACACACTTCTGAAACACCAGAACCAGATGAGGCACAGCTCCAAAAAGAAACTGCTTTAGTACAAATATGTTTATTTAATTAAATGAACTTTCCTAGGACGTACCCACCCTCCATGATATTTCATCCCTCCAAATATCGTAGGGAACAGAAAGTGATTGCCATTCTTGGATTTGTGATTCTTTCGAGAATTGTATGTATGTATGTATGTATGTATGTATGTATGTATGATAAAAATCTACAGCAACTAGGGCCTATTAGAAACTGAATTCAAGAACTTTAATAGTTTATGCTTTGGTCTGGTTAATAATTGACAGCTGCCTTCTGTCTAACTGGTAGCACCAATTATCTTCTCTTGAAAATCTGAAAATATCGCCAGTGTAACCATTGACTAAGTTCCTGCAAGCATATTGCTAGGATTTCTTGTGTTTTTAAAATGGGCATGTGCTCCCAAAAAATCGGGTTCAGTGATCTTGCTGCCTGTTAAACCTTAAAGAGAAGTAGCTTGACTTTTAATGTTGATTTAACTTTTTAAACCAATGGCTTTCAAGACAAGATAGGCAGGACATCATCAGAACCAGTGTCTTTGGTACAACATAACAATAGATCATGAATAAATTTGATTTATTGAACAGGGACAGGAAGGCTTGCATTTCAGCAAGACCGCACTCTGCTGTTAACCCATTGGGTGAGAGAAAGGGAGACGGAGAACCAGCGTGCAGATGTGAGTGTTAGCTGCTCTCTAATATTTGAATATTATTGAAAAAAATAGTTAAATTAGTCTTCTAGGCACCTCTTTTCCTTGTGTCTCTCCTTAAAAAATCTTTTAGCAAGTTCTTGATCCTATAAAACATGCTGTCCTCTTTGAATCTGTATTTTTACATTTGAAAAGTTTTTGTCTTGCAGCGCTGTGTGTAGCAGTCTTTGCTTAGACCATTTAAGACCTACTGCATTTTGATGATTTCTGCTTATGCATGAACTGTGAGCAACAGCTAAGACCAGAGACAATACGAAAGGATTGCTTAATTTTAATGCACTTTGATGAGAAAACATTAATAACTTGGTACAGGCATAATTTAAGGAGAGTTGATTGAGCATTGAACTATGTTGTCTATAAAAGGCCATCTGTATATTTTATATAATCGGGAGTTTTTTTTTTTTTCTCCTCCCCTAGTTGAGCGGATACAGATTACCAATGATCACCAAAAAGAAAAATTAAAGATGATAAACTTCTTTTAATATTTTAAGCAATATTACATTTTTATTACCTTCATTCACAGGTACAAAATAGCAAAGGAAAGGGTCTGAATTAAAAGTTTGGGCACCCGACATGGTCAGTACTTAGGACCCCTCTTGGCAAGAATTACAGCTTGTAAAAGCTTTTTGTACCCAGCTAAGAGTCTTTCAGTTCTTGCAATTCTGCAAGATTCTTGGGCCGTCCTGCATGCACTGCTCTTTTGAGATCTATTCACAGGTATTCAATGATGTCTAGGTCAGGGGACTGTGAGGGCCATGGCAAAACCATCAACTTGTGCCACTGATGGTATTACATTGTAGATTTGGAAGTGTCTTCTGAATCATTATCTTGTTGGAGGGCCCAAGCTCTTTTTAACTTCACCTTTTTTACAGATGGTGGGATGTTTGCTTCCAGAATTTGCAGGTATTTTAATTTATTCTTCCCTCTACAAATGACATGTTCCCTGTGCCAGTGGCTGCAACACAAGCCCAAAGCTGATCGATCCACACCCTACTTAATAGTTAGAGATGTGTTCTTTTCCTGGAGTTCTGCACCCTTTTTTTTCCCAAGCGTACCTTTGCACATTGTGGCCAAAAAAATCTATTTTGACTTCATCACCCTACAGGACTTGATTCCAAAATGCATCAGGCTTGTTCAGATGTTAATTTGCAAACTTCAGGTGCTGAATTTTGTGGCTAGGACATATAAGCTTTTTTCTTCTGCTGACTTTACCGTGAAGGTAGAGAATAGAACAGTGTACCACTCCAGAGTCTGGTAAATCTTCCGAAGGTCTTTTGCAGTCAAACTGATTTTGGTTTTCCATTCTAGCAATTCTACAAGCAGTTTTTTCAAAAAGTGTTCTTGGTCTTCCAGACCTCAACTTGACCTCCACCGTTCCTATTAACTGCCATTTTTAATAACATTATGAACTGAGAAAACGGATACAGTACCTGAAAACGCTTTGCTGTCTTCTTGTAGCCGCCATCTGCTTTGAGAGCATCAATTATTTTTCAGAGTTCTAGGCAGCTGCTTAGTGGAGCCTATGGCTGCTGATTGTTGGGACAAGCTGTGTGGAGTCGGATAATTTTATGCAGCTTTGTAATTTGTATCACCTGGGGTTTGCTAACGATGTCTATGAACAAGCCATAGTCCTGATGAGCTAATTAGAGTCTGGGTCCTCAGATATTTTGGGGTGTCCAAACGTTTGCATGGAGCTCCTTTCATTTTTCACTGTACAATTGTTCAAAACAAACAGTACACTAAAAAGAAGTGTGTCATCTTGAGCTTTGTGCCTTCTGGTGATCAGTTCATCTTCTGATTACTTAACTATTCACAGTAACAGACATTTTAAGCAAGGGTGTATTAGACATTCCAAATGTAATTAAATATATGGATTATCATTTTAATCATGCAGCCCTTGTTTCTTACCAAATTTTACACTCTGACACACCAGGAAATAATAAAAAGGTATAAGACTAAGGTGCTTAACAAGTTTACAAGTAAAATAGGTTTTGTCTATTGTTTACTAGGCAGAAATTCCAAAGTCTTCTTTACCTGTCTTTCTAATTGAAGATGTGAGTTGCTGTACTAAACGCAAGCTTGCTTGCAGTCCAAACTTAGACAAGCAGTGTTCATTTTAACTAAAGACCTGATTTCATCATAGTAGTTTTTCTTGCTGTTTGCCTAATTGCACAGGATTATTCCTGTAACTCAGTTTTCTCAGTTACTCCACTTTCTTTAATGTAAAGGCTAATATTCCAGTCTTCTCTCTTGCAAAGTCTGCCTTACTACAATGTGCTTACAGGAATTTTTCAGCAAAAGGGACATGTTTAACCCAACTACCATAATAATTCACGTAAAGGAGTATTACAACTAATTTACCATAACGTTTAGAAAAGCAGAGGCTGAAAAACTTTTTTCTGATCAGCCAATTTACCAATCACAGATCATGTCTTCTGTAGTGAAAATCATCTGATTTTGATTGGTTCACAATCAGTCGAAGCATCACTAGCAGCCAGTAGAGCATCATCACAATGTCTCAAATTATTTTTATCAACGGAGTAAACATCTGTTTAATGTAAGTGCATTCAATTCATGTGTCATGTACAGCAGTGTTTTCTTAGGGCTAAAATTTTAGATCAAACTGTTTTAACAGTCTAGTATCAAATTTTGCTGCTTTTGGAAGACCTGACTCTTTGAAAGATGTTCTATGTTGAAAACAGTCTAGATATTTACACAGGACATCTCCTCTTTAAAAGTAAAGAATAATATCAATTTTTAAATATGTCAGCATCACTTTGTGTATGCTGAAAGCATTAAAAAAGCTGAATCTTTGTGTTCAGATCCATACGGTAGTGTACATGATAGTGCAATAGGTACAAGTTTCAAATTGACCAACTTTGTGCTGACTTGTAACTTTGGTGTTTTAAGTGTCCCATTAATATGGATCATGAATCACTGTTGTCTGTCTTCATGATTTGGTTAGAAAGGGTATGTGCCCACACCTACACATTGCTTACTTGCCCTTCTGTTAATACTGAATGTGAAATACAGCATTTAATTTCTTTGTCCCTGGAACAATTGGTGCACATTTCAGATTCTGAATCTGCCATTGGTTGTACTACAATCTCTTTAGCAACTGTCTAGTAATCAGCTTCCTAGTGTTGAGATGAACATCAGCTGTATTAAGAATTAAGTTCCAAGTAAATAACTATCTTTTCAGTTCTAGATCTTGCACATATAGTATTTTGCTAATTATTTTTATTGTGTTGTCTTTGTATGTTGGTGCTAGGGAAAGTTCATTTATCCTTGGATCAATAAAGTGCTATCCATTTGAAATAGAAATATAATAAACACAAATTTAATATCCACACATTTTATATATTCGTTTACGTTTGAAAGATCCCCTTGGTAAGCTAGTATATCCAAAATTAGTTTCCATTTGTCTAATATCTCTTCTCCTTTGTGTAGCTTAAGCTCTGTAAACAGTAGACCAGACTGATTAAAACATCCCTGCCACTGTCGTCCCAAGGCTGCATAAAGTGAGTTGGCAGCAGTTACATGGAATCTGTTTACATTATTTCCATAGTGTCTCAGGTAGCTGTGTCCTTGCTTTGCAAATTTAATTACAAATGTGCTATCTAGCAGTCACACAGGTGAGCGTGATGATCCCAATAAGTGAAGTCACATAGGAAGCCCCAGGGTTGCGTTTCCCTGTGAAGTAATGCTGTATATACCAAGATGGTTTAAAGGCTCCGTCCATATCTTCAGTACAGAAGCAAATCATATTGGTGGGAGGAGACAATGGTGTGTTAAGGGCCTCTATTAAATTCTCCCATATACCTTGAAAAGCATTTAGCAGATATGCTAACTGGACAAGCACATTTTAAATTATGTACTACTACTTTGTTAATTAGCATAACTTCATTTTAATTGTTTTCAAATGACCCACAAGTCTACCTGAAAAGCTCACAGGAAAAGCCATATGTAAAAATGTTTATTGAAATATAGGTTTAACTATAGCATTGTATTATTTGAGTTTGACAGCATCAACAGTTATTTATATAGTACATGTTCATACAAATTGTGTAGCTCAAAGTGCTTTACAGGATGAAGGAAAGGTTTATATGAAACAAAAATAATATTAAGCAATACTAAGTAACAAAGAATAAAGTAAGGTCAGGTGGCCAGGAGGACAGAAAAAAAAAACCAAAAAAACTTAATTTGCTGGATTAACAAAATCTGCAGGGGATCCAAGGCCAAGAGACTGCCCAACCCCCACTGGGTATTCTACCCAACATAAATGATCTAAATCAGTCCATGTTTTTCCGGCATCACGTGAAGGAATTTGATGATAATGGTCATGTGGACATCTGGGGTACTGCCTTCAATCTATCAATGTAGGGAGAGCATGGTGCCTTGATCTGGTGGTGGTGGCGCAGATCACCACCACAGAAAAACCGGAAAAAGAACAGAGAATATTAGGGATTAGTACAGATTGCGGAACCTTGATGAAAATGCTCGTTCAATGCACATACAGTATAGCTTAACAAGGATGCACTAAAATGTAGCTATGAAAAAAATCATGTTAAAATAATGGGTTTTTAGCAGTTTTTTTATTTTTTTTTTTTTAATGCTCGACCATATTAGTCTGGCGAATTTCTGTTGATAGACTATGGTATAGCGGGTCCACAGCTCACAAAAACTGGCCGATTTAATAAATAAATAATGAACGCGCTCGCACAGGGAAGTTGGCAGTAGGTGCGAGCGGTCTGCTGATGTCCCGTCTCTGGTTTTGTGTGAGGTGGTCAGCTGTCTGTGTGTTGCCTTGCCGGCACATGCGGGCAGTCTGACTGCCTTATCAGCCTGGAGCTGCAATCAGGATCGCACCTGCAACAGCTATCCTGGCCTATAAAGGGGAGGGCAAGATCAAAGGACGGGGGGGGGGGGGGAGGAGTCAAGCAAAGAGAATGGAGGTTAAAGGATGGGAGAAGCAGGCAGGAGTAAGAGAGAGAAGAAAAGCTGGTGAACAGAGGGAGGCAAGTGGACAGGAACAGAGTCCCACGGAGAAGTGAGTGGCCATCGCTCAGGAGGGCTGTGTGTCGCTCCTGTTGAGTGTTTTTGGGAACAGGAGCAACCATTATGTTCTGGAGGTGCTCTCGCCGGGAGGAGCCTTTGAGAGGGCAGTGGTGGGAGTACAGAGCACCCGTGCCATGTGGAGCCTAGATTGGCAACAGTTTGGGAAGAGCAGGGCTTGGTGGTAACTTACGGTGGGGAACACATGCTGGATGAGAAGAGTGTCTGCTGCAAGGTCCGAATAGGAACAAGGAGCTGACTCGCCCCGTCATATACTATTCCAGACTTTAGGTGCATAACGGAAGGCTGCCTCACCAATTCTTCTAAGTTTACCTCTTAGAATTATAAGGAGACATTCATTTGAAGATCTAAGGTTATGATTTGGAGTGATTTGTAAACCTTAACCACATCTTAAACCATTGGCAGTATTTTAAAGTCGATTCTGAATGGCATAGGTAACCAGTGTAGTGGCATCAAAACTGGTTAAGATTCTGGCAGCTGCATTCTGCACTAGTTGCAACTGATTGATGTCTGTCTTGGATAGTCCTGAGGGGAGTGTGTTACAGTAATCTAGTCGACTTAACAAAATAGCACAGACTAATTTTTCAGCATCTTGTAAAGCTATAAAGGATTTAACTTTAGCTATATTCCTTAAATAAAAAAGTGCTGTCCTGGCAATCTGATTGATTAATATGTGATTTAAAAATTAGGTCAGAGTCAATACTGTAATTACCCCTAAATTCTTTACCTCTGTCTTGACTGTTAAGCCTAATGGATCATGTTTATTTCTAATAAGCTCACTATATCCATTTTTACAAATAACTAAGATTTCTGTTGCTGTTATGATTGGCAAGCGGCAGTTGTATTTAAGACTTGAAGGCTTTCATGTAAAATTTTGTAGCTCCAACTTAGAAATAAAAATGTTAGATTTTTTTTAATGAAATTTCAGAATGATGAGAAAAAGGTGGTTGTCTTAAGATTTTTGTTTTAAGAAACGGTTTCAAAGAACTTTTTATAGAATTTATTTCTTCTTAAGAGTGTTCTCAAAAGTGCGTTCTGTGTGCTATACAGTTAATATGACAATCCATCCATCCATTATCGAACTCACTATAGAATGACTATAATACAAAAAAAGTGCAAGCTAAACAAAGCAATTTTGAAAATAAACAGATAAGAATATAAACGTAAGTACCCAACCACTACACCAAAATGTTAACAAGACTACTCAAAAGTCGGATTTTTTTTGTTAGTTTTAAATATTATACAAATAATTGCTTTTTGCTTAAAGACATTATCCAGCCATCCATTTTCCAACCCGCTGAATCCGAACACAGGATCACGAGGGTCTGCTGGAGCCAATCCCAGCCAACACAGGGCACAAGGCAGGGAACCAATCCCGGGCAGGGTGCCAACCCACCGCAGGACACACACAAACACACCCACACACCAAGCACACACTAGGGCCAATTTAGAATCACCAATCCACCTAACCTGCATGTCTTTGGCCTGTGGGAGGAAACCGGAGCACCCGGAGGAAACCCACGCAGACACTGGGAGAACATGCAAATTCCACGCAGGGTGGACCCGGGAAGCGAACCCGGGTCTCCTAACTGCAAGGCAGCAGCGCTACCACCACGCCACCGTGCCACCCTTAAAGACATTATTTATTTATCTATTAAACAATGATGTGAGCTGTGAAACACTGATCTTTTCCAAACTGCTGACATTTTTCACAGTTATAGCCCCAAAGTGGAACTTAAATTGCAAAAGCAATTGGTCATTTCTTCAGGCTCCTTGGTGCATTTCATATTGGCCATTTTCATGTGGTCGGTCTCTATGGACACTTCTTTTTCTTTCTAGAGTTCAAATATCTGCAGGTACTGTAGGCTAACCATAGTAAATAGGTGTGACATGGGTGTGCACGTAAGCCCTATGTTGGACTTGTGTAATCCCCTGGTTACTGCCTTGTACCTTGTGACTTGTTAGAGACTATTGACAAGCCTGTCTTTGTGACATTTGTTTTGTATCCTGAAGCATAGCTTTTTGTGTGCAATATGTCCTTTTTTTAAAGTTTACATTAAGAAGTAATTTAAATACTTGAAGTTGTTACTTCAATGCTTACATTTTTAACTTGTATTTCTAACTTTAGGCATTAAATTTTATTCAAAGCATTACAAATGTACTCATTTCATTAATAATGCAACATAAAAATATCCATAATGTACCATTTTTTGCTTCAGTTAAGCCTAAAATATTCATAAATGCAAAAAGGACAGCACTGTACCTTACAGTCAATAATATCCTAAAAAAACCCCAAGCCATTAATAACTGACCATCCATTCAGGTCTTTTAAAGAATGTTCTATTGAATTTGAGGGGAAAATACTTATCATGATTAGAGCTGTCATATTAGACAAAAATTAATGAATACTAATTTAAAGGGTGTATTTGATTTATATTTTAAAGTAGGTTAATTTTATGTGATGCATATACATTTGTAATGTGCTTTTTTGTATTCATAGAGCTTTTTTGTCACATGCATTTCAAGCATAAAGTGCTTTTAATTGATTTTAGCATTGCTTAAAACAGTGGGTTTTCTAAGCTTTTTTTTGTTTTCCTCACACACCATCTTATACAAGATCACACTTCTCTGCTCCAAACTTAACTTTTTTTTTTTTTTTTTTTAACAGCCTCGAGACATCAAAGCAATATCTCAAAAATACAAGTAGATGAGTTGGTCCCCTTGTTTATCACTTGATTCTTGTAGCTGGAGCGCAAATGTTTTTCCTCTGCAAGAGTCAGTCTACCCTCCACCATGCTGTCAGTGTTGCACACAACAATATTGTAGAGAGGTTTTTTTCAAAATGATAAGCAAACATTTCACTTTGCAAGGTCTTTAATCTTTGTAATGGCTGCTGAATGAATGAGGTTTTGCCAGTTGTGTAAGATTTTTTTTAAACTTGTTAAGTATTAAACCTCATACGTTGCCATTTGTGACTGATCAAAAATTCTAGTTATGGTTTCTCGCTGATTGTATAATTGACTCTCTCCTTAGAGAGTCGGCGTAGGATTCTTGGTTTCTAAATGTCTTAATTATCATGTTTGAGAACATTTCTTTTCACAGGGTGTTTTAAACTTTAACTCCTCTTAAATAACCAGACTTGTAAATCAATACAGCAGATATTTGCTCTTTTATACTTTCTATTTAGATATGTTTGCCTTAACTTTTTTTAACCATCTTTTTGAACAGATCACTGACATTACAATTGCTATTTCAGATCGATCAGCAATTTAATCTGTTTAAAGATGACATGTCATCTTTCACTTGAGTTGGCTGTTTTTATTTTAATACATTTTTATCTTAATTACTGAGCATATAGCTAAGGATTATGACAAGACTGAATAAGGGTGTGAATTTGGAAGAAACTGTTCTGTAATGAATGTAACACTGCCATCTGTTGACAGACAGAATAAAACTCTTAAAGGTTCTAATACAGTAATATATTTACATACTGATACATTGTAGTACTAAATAAATACTTGGGCTGTCACAAAAGATTATTTTGTAAATGATTAATCGATCAACTATGAGTAATCTATTGAGTAATTTTGACCAAATAATTGAAGTTGGATGTTTGCTGTATTGTATAAATTTATATATAAATTTTGAAAACATCAGAATATGAAAACAAACGTAATTAAAATAACTCCCAACAAGAACCAATATTCTATACTTTTTGCAGCCGTAAAGCCTTAAGTGATATGTTAAACTTTACAGTAGGGCTGCAACTAACAATTATTTTGATAAATGATTAATCTGTCAATTTTTTCCAATTGATCGATTAATCAGAATTCTTAAACGAAAACTTAAAATTTCAATAAAAGCTTGGTGAAAAAAGTCTTTACATTTCTCCCATGACTTGAGCAAGAGTTACTTTTCTAACTACAGTAACAAATATATAACTAGTAAAAAATATTCAGTGTGATATAATACTTTAAATTGCAGTGAACTTTTTTTTTTCAGTAAACCTAACCAACTTAGTTATGTTACTTCAATTGCTACAATTAACAGTCAACAGTTAAAAAACAAACTAAGGCTGAAAGTGCTAAATTAGTAGCTTTAAAAACAAACTCTGAAACTGCATTGTCAGTGTCACCATGGATGTAAAATAGTTCTACCGCAGTTTTGAGCTGCAATGCAAAAATGTAAGCATGTCCACATGTTCTTGGCTGAGGCTGGCTGTCTGTTTGGAAGTTATGTTGGCTGCAACTGAAGAGACGCTCCGGTGGTGTTGAGGTAGCAGGGATACATAGGTAGGTCTTTGCAAGCCTGGCCAGAGTTGGATATCTAGCCTCATTAGTCTTCCACCAATGTAATGGATTTTCTCCTTTGACAGCTTGTTTCTCTCAAAAATATGTTACAATCTCATTCTTTAAAACCTGTCCATGGATTTCTCCAGCTTCCACATCTGTTATCTTCACTGCTTGCACTACAAAGCTTTTCAAGCAGGCTCCATTGCTCAGTGTTTAAGTCAAGGTGGTACTTGTCTCTTTATGCAACAGTAGGGTCAGACAGTATTGCAGTTACAGGACACCTTTGTTCAACCAGTCGACTAATCATATAGAACGTACTGTTCCATCTTGTGCTTACATCCTGTATAAGTTTGTGCTTCGGTTTTCCCATCTATAGCTGTTTTTCTTTCAGCTTGGTGGTGGCTGGCTCACTCTGTTTAACATGCTCAACAAAGCGGCATGTTGTTCCAATAGCTTTTGAAAGGCCTTGATGTTTTAGTGCTGAATTAATTACCAACTGCAAGGTGTGGTCAAAGCAGCATATAGAGCAGGGGTCGGCAACCTTTTGCTAACTGTGTGCCAACTTAAGGTTTCAAATTATTCAGAGTGCCAACATCACATATCATTTTATACAAGTCGAGGTCAATATTCTTATTTTACCATATATTTTATTTTTATATTTTAATTAATTAATATATAGTGATATTCAATAATATGTAAAGTTGTAAACAACATTAAAAGAAATAGAGTTTCTTGAAAGATTTTTAAAAAAACGTTTTTATTATTAATGGGAGCCTTGCCCTTGCATGGTCTTGGCCAGTTGCTCAATATCGACAACATACTTTGTCACTTTGAGTTTGACACAATTTTCTGAATGTTCAGGCGTTAGGCGACTACGCTGTGGATTTAGCACTGCTTTCATGTGAGAGAAAATTTGCTCACAGGAATAGGTTGATCCAAAAGCTGAAAGAAGAGCAAAAGCAATTTTCTTCAAACAGATGTAATAATTCGGAAGGGATGTCCAACAGCTGAGAATAGCTGCAGACTTTTCTAGATTTTCATTTTCCAGAGACTTCCGTAGTTCAACAAATTTTGATGTCCATAATTCTGAAGGTCTGAAGTCAATCTGTTGTATTTCAAAGTCATCAATATCCATCCAACTAAATAGTTCCAACTGGGTAGTTTCCAAATCAATTATATCAGGCTTAATGAGATATACGAAAATAAGGATCCATGAATGTGAAAGTCTTTACTTCGTTTATCAAATTCTGCTTTGAGTGCTTCAATGTACTCTTGAAGCTCATCTACATTTACTTCAAATTGATTTGAGAGATTCTTCACATTCGGGAAGTACTTGAATGCTTTGATGTTGATATCACGGGTAAAAATGTCTAGTTTCATTGTAAATGCTTTCCAATAGCTGAAAAGATCAAGTACTGTTTGTCCCTGTCCTTGTAATTTCAGATTAAGTTCATTTAAATGTGTGCTTATGTCAGTCAGAAACATCAACTTTAACACCCAGTTTTCATCATTCAGTTCAGGAAAATGTTTCTTTTTTTCATTAAGAAACACCTTAATAGCTCCAAGACAACTGACAAATCTATTTAAAACTTTGCCTAGACAAAGCCAGCGAACATTGCTGTGTAGCAGAAGATCTCCATATTCACACTCAATTTCTTGTAAAAGAAACTTGAACTGCCTGTGAACCAGTGAAGAATGAGAAATTATAAAGTTGACTATTTCAACAACAGTTGTCATCACAGAGACCAAATTCAGAGATGAGGTCTTTGCACATAGGCTCTCCTGGTGTATAATACAATGAAAATTCAAAAGTTTGCGGCCAACATGATTTTCAAGAAGTTTTACAAATCCTTTCTTCTTGCCAACCATTGCAGCAGCACCATCGGTTGTCACACAGAATAACTTGTTTAAGTCTATGTCATGTTTAGCAAAATAACTAATAAATGCAGTCAAAATGTCTTCTGCTTTGGTTGTGTCATGAAGTGGTAATAAGCAACACAACTCTTCATAAATGTGATTATTTTCAGGATATCTTGCAACCAAGGCTAAGCGAGACAAATCGTTTAAATCAGTGCTTTCGTCAAGCGCAACACTAAATACTTGAGATTGTTTTAATCCAGATATTTGTTTACTTGTTATATTTTCAGCTAAATCAGTTATGCGCCTCTCATCTGATCTTGCAGAAATTGGTATTTCTCTAATACGAGTGAATATAATCTCCTTATTTGGTAAATCACCGAATAAAATTTCAGCACTGCTTAAAAAAGTTTCTTTGATGTATTCTCCGTCTGTAAACGGTTTCCCTTTCAAAGCAATACATTCAGCTATTTTATAACTACATTCAGTAGCTTTAATCTTCATTCCAACTGCTTTTTTTTTTTCGAAACCAGAAATAGCTTTTTTGATAGCTTCACTTTTCTCTTCTGAGGTTTTAAACTTAGACTGGTGTTTTGTTTGAAAGTGTCTTTGTACACTAGATGTGCGACACACAACACTTTCATGACAGAAAGCACACACAGCACGATCTTTTTGTCCAACAAATCCATATTCTTTTGTCCAATTTTCTTGAAATGGTCGATGATCAAGTTTCCTTTTCTTTGCAGCCATATTTAACAAAAATGATCTTCTGGAAATATAAATAAATCAGCAAATATCAATGCCAATATTTACATATAAACCACTACTTATAAGCAACAAAAAACTTTACAAAGATATAAAATTTTTTTATGAATTGTTTAAGAGCACACTCAGCAAACACATCCGGTTCACATGCATATTTATTTAAATTACCGAGTCATTCAGATTTTCAAATATTAAATACATAAATACACACATAAATTTGTCCGTGTAAACGCAGAATTATAGATCTACATACGTGCATATGAGAGGAAAACCGTCAGTAAACTGTCAGCTATAACTAGTCATAATGACACTACAATGCCGATCGCTGTACACAGCTTGTTTAGAAGCGTGGGCCTTAATTATATTGACGTTTTTTCTAAGTAGATCTAGGAACTAATAAAAATATGACCATCTCAGTTTTTTTATACAATGGATATATTTAGATTAATCAATATGAACTATATATATTATTCAACTACCGGCATCCGGCCTTTGTAGATCTAGATCTGCATATTTGCAGCATGTGACCGGAAAGTCGTAACCAATGTTCATATTAGAAAACATTTATAAAATGCAAAAACCAACGTTGTTCTATAGTGGGTATCGTTAAAATATCACCTGAAAAATTATATCTGTGCTTGTATACAACGAAATCCAGATATACACACAACAGGTTTTAAAGCAAATGTGCCACAATTTTTTATGTAAAAGAATTTTGATCTCGCTAGTTGGCATTACTGTCGTTAGTTTCTGAGATTTCGCATATAGACTGTTCCCCTGACCTACTTAGACTGCTATTACAAGAAGTCTGGATAAGTCTGTGGCTGGTACCCTGCTACGCCCAAGTGCCGAAATGAGCGAGGAAACCCCGCTAATCGATTTATAATCAACTTTATACAGGAAACGTGAAGAGTCTGCGTGCCATTTGAAATTGCTTGGCGTGCCAAGTGTGGCACGCGTGCCATAGGTTGCCGACCCCTGATATAGAGGACCATCCTTGTTTCTCTTTTAAGATGTTTGCTTCAGCCACACTATTGGCACCGTTCTCATGCGCACGAGCAACAATTTTCCTGGATGGAAATTCAAATCTGCATACAACCTCCTCCATCTAGTCAACTATGTTGGATGCTGTATGTCTCTGCTCCGGTGGCATGATGGTAAGGCAGACCAATTTTCATGTTCCAGTCCTCTCCAATAAAATGGCATGTTACACCAAGGTAGGCTTCAGTTTCCAAACTTGTCCACATTCTGACAGTGATTGCAAGTTTGCTGTTGGTAGCTTTAATGCAAGTCTTCACTTGTTGAAATTTTTCCTGATATTTCCCCTCCACCAGTTTATTAAAATGTATCATTGAAGGCAGGGTGAAACCTGGATTGAGCATATGAATCATTGCTTTAAATCCATCATCCTACACCATGGTGAGTGGTCTCATATCAGTTATCAGCATATTTAGAACACAGTCCGTCAGGGAAGCTGCTTGCTGTGGTGTGCATTTTTCCTCAAAAAATAGTGTGACATGTTGAGTTGTTTTTACTGAAATTAAAATACAGTATGTCTGCAAAATATAACATTTTTATCTCTAGTTGTTCTGTTAAATGTTGTCATTTTTCTTTATATTTTAAAAATTATATTATTTAAACTTTTTTTAAATTTAACACTTGAACTCTTTCTTTACCACATTTGTAAAATTACTTAGTCACTTTCTAAACCATGTTCATCTTTCTGAATAGTTCTGTCACAGTTCTGCAGTGTATGTGTTCAATAATTCTTCCTGAACTTTTTTGGATAAGAATTTTCTGGTTTCTAAGCAAGTTGTTTCACCAAGGTGGTGGTTTACAATTGCTGCTAGTGGGATGTCAATGAATTTAAAAGGGGGACCATAAATGCTGAGAAACACCAGTATAATGAAGGTGGCACAAGCTGAATGCATTAAGAATTAGCCAAGTGCAGCAGATGCCTTCTCAGTTAGCCATGTCCCATTTGTACCTGCACAAACTTTAATCTTTGCCCTGGTCTGGGTGCTTTTTTGCTATAAATTTGTGCACATTTGATTGTCACCATGTGTATCTAATGTCAGATTGTGTAGTTGCAAGGAGTGACACCGCAGACAAATGCTCCTTCCATGAGTGGATGTTTTCTTGTCTAGTGCGTGCACTGTAGCGTACCCGTACATGAAAACATTGCGCGGCTTGAGCAATTTGTTGGCTCGGGGAATGAGCCTTTTTAAGTCCGATCACTTAGCTGTTAACACAGTGTTGAGTGTATATGCATAGAAAGATTAAAATATATTTTATATACTATGACAAACATTTGACTGATGTGAAATAAGAACCTTGTATCTGTTCTGACTTGCCTACTAATTCGTCTTAACGATAGACTTAGAAATGGATCTTTATATGAATAAGATTTCAAATAATATATCTTCAGCAGAACTACTAATTTAACAATAGCCCTAAAGTTGTTTTTATGGTTGCATTCACACTGGCAAAGTATAATAATAAAACCAAGTTAATGCCAGTAGCACAAGCTACAGACTGTTCCAAATTATCCATTATTCCTATTCCATTGTTGGTAACAACTGTTCATGATGAGTGAACTCCCAAATACGGCAGAAACGCATACTGTTTGAAAGCATAGAAATGCAGTGGGGGTGAAGCTGAGGACAGACTCGGAAGCATTCTCTGGTCCACCAAGCTAAATGTGAAAACACCCTAGATAACTGTGGGATGTTAGTTTTCTGTGCTGAAGACACATCTTCACTCACTCCCATGTGTTTCCTCTTCAGGTGCCATGCCAATTCTGCATTGCATATTTTACAACCAACCTTTTTTTGGAAGACCTTAACACCGTGTTCCCACACTTTAGATATTTTAGGTCGCAATTTTGAGCTTTTGTGTTCCTCTGCCTCCACCATGTTGAAATGCAGAACGTGACAACATAACGTAATGCATATGACATCACCGATCCAACTATTCAACAATGAAAATTGTTGGCAACAAAGTTAATAATCAAATTTTGTTGATTAGTTTTTGATGCCCTACTAATTTACCGTTACTTTTTGGACTGCCAACTTTGATTCTGCTTTGCTTTTTTAATTTTCCAGTTGTTACTGTTATCACATGTAAGCTTTTTTTTTTTTTCTTTTTTCGAAAGACTGTGATGAGCAGGGCTGACAGTTCACATATAAATTTGTTCACTTTAAGTTCTTGCTCTTCTGCAATTTTTCACTTTTTCAAAAACAATGTACTAGATATCTTAATCAGTAGGTTATCCCAATTGAGTATAGCACATTAATAATCCATCAAAAAGCTTGTGTAAATAGTTCTGACAGAACACAAACGAGTTCACTCAGAAAAGTAGTTCTGTTCTTTGTAATCGTTTCAGACATAAGAGGTAAAATGGGAAATAAAATTTACATCGAAGAACATTTCTTAGGCAGAATTTAGTGCAACTTTTCTAGGGTGGTAGTTTCTGGTGAGACAAGGGCAGTGGGGCCTTCATCATGCTGACTGCACCGATTTAAGTGAATGTGTAAAGTGCACAGAACATTATACTTAACACATGCATACCCTTTTAATATTAAAATCAGTATTTTTCTGAACTGCATGGTGTGCCCATTTGGCAATATAAACTGTAGTAGAAAGTGTTTGTTTTCAAAAAAGCCAACTTCTCGGCAGTAGCTCCACTGCAGGCAGACCGCTAACTCTGTGTTGTTGTGACTGAAATTCTGTTCTAGTTTAGATCAACTGCACTCGATTAAAAAATACATCTTCCTGAGTTGGCCTGATTTAGTGTGATTTATTAGGATTTCAATTATTGGGGGAAATATGCAAAAATACTTTAACAAGCTGACCTACGTTTAAATAGGATATTATTGCCGCTTAATTTTAACATTTTCTTTCTGATCTGTGAAGTGACAGCAAGAAGAGTTCCAAGTAGTCAGCTCTGACGTAAATATCCAACAAAGGGTGAAAATGCATCTCTATCTGAAATAAAAATAGCTAGTGTATCCAAAAGACTAGTTTATCATGTTTAGCTAATATATGTACTGAAACACTATTTTAGTTCAGTGTCCTCACAAATAGTAATTATGGAAAGTGACAAGTGCATTTAGCAGGCAATTTCTGATCTGTTCAAAGAAATGTTGTGGCTCTTCATCGTGATGCTCGTCTCTGCCTGAATTTCTCAAATTAACCAGATTCACAACACTTAGCTGTTCAACAGTAGCTTTTAGTAAGTGTAAGTGGTTTACTTACTGCATTGTTGGTTTGTCCATTATGGGTAGTGCTGTCGTGGAAAATTATTTGTTTAAACCATGAGCAACCATATTCCAAGATTTTTTGAGTGAAACACTCACATCCTAGTGGAGAATTTTGAAATTTGTAGGAACCTTCTCCTGCTGAATGTGGTGCAGCTAATGACATTATTAGCTTCCTTAAAAACCATACAGAGAGTCAATGCATGTGGGCCTACCATGTGTGAGAGGAGCACGGACAGCTAGTAAATTAAGAAAATGTAGTTCAATCAATTTTTTATTGAATACTTTGGTAAATTACGGCACTTACACTAAATAGACTTTTACAGGGGATGCCTAAAGTGCTGTGACACCTCTTTCTCACACACCCCCCTTCTTCCTTTAAAAGATGCATGTGAAAACTGATCAGTGTGACTCCTGACAACACAGCCCTTCAAGAAAAAGGGAGTACTTTGTGCTCACAAAGTGATGTGATCCAGGAGAAGACGGAGCTGGGAAGAAGTTACAGTACAAGCAATGTTCTTTAAAAAAAAAAAATAAAAAAAAAACTGACAACTTCGTTATTGCTCAAATATATTAATGTCTATCTTTAATATTTTCTTTATGGCTCACACAGTGAGTTTATATTCAATTTTTTTCTTTTTTGTTTATGCATCATTGTTTTAGGCAATTTGAGAGCAAATAATTGCTTGCTGTAATGGATGCTTTACAATTGTAAAGTGGCAGTAGTTCTTAGATATCTGTTTTAAGAGTAAATTGGTACAAGAGCAGAACAGTTCTTTTAAGGTGGCAGAAAAGTGTTCAACAAAAACCTGTTCTTAGTACAACTGTAGATCCATAACCAGGGCAGTGAGTGTTTGCAATCAGTCTTAAAATGCAGTGTAAAGAAACGTGTTTAACAAACAGAAGGCTGTCTGCTTTACTAATGAAAATGCCTGCCATCCAACTTTACTAAAAGGCCTTATTTGCTACACCTAATTGGGGCGGTCAGTGTTTTTTTTTTTTTTTTTTTGTCCCAAGATTTCAGGCAATGTTTAAAATTTCACTTTCAGTGGGCACATTTTCACTGTATGTAAATATAGTGTGTAAATGTATGTAAATATCTCCTGAAGAGACTGTTGCTTTCTCCCATTTTCTTATTTGAGGGAAACAATGTTTTCATGAGAAAAATAGATATTGGGTTTTTAATGGACAAACATTTTGATATCCCTATGAACTGCTTCCATCATTTCTCGAAAGGTTTGTCTGGCAATTGTTTTGTAAAATCTCACTGTATACTGTAGTCATGTTCAAAATGTGGAGAAATCCATGTGCTATCCACATTAGATACCTTTCTAAATAAAACATTCAACTGTTCTAGAATGCTTAGGATATCGTCTTTTCAGTGTACTCCCACTCCTAGCCACAGTGTCTAAACAGGTGATAAATTATAATGCATTATTTATTTTAGCTTCTTCTAATTAAAGAATTTTCTTATTTTTTTAGGTGTAAAATTATTCTTGAAGTAATTTTATAACTGGAAACAGCATTTTCTAACATTTGCATAAGCAAGCTGAATTTATTTTGTCTCCTAACTACTTGCTGGCCAGCGAGTTTAAAACATATTTCTTTAAGTTTATGAACCATTTTCAGAGAAAGTATTAAGAGCATGTGGTTGGTTTTGTTATGCAATTAAGTACAATCATAAGTATTTGGAAAATTTTGACAGGTTCTTAATTTGTAGTCGGATCTTTTTAATTTCGAGTCGGTTACAAGTTTCCTAGTATTCTTCACAATAGAACCCACCACATCAACATTTTGACATATTAAAAATACGCAGGTTATCGCTTAAAGACCGTTTAGCCAAGCTATATAACGCAACACGTAGTGCTGGGCAGTATGATCAAAATTCTATATCACGGTATTTTTCAAAATTATACCAGTTTCACGGTATTGGACGGTATTTTTTTCCCATGCATGAGTGGATGTTAACCACATTTTCCACTGCAATTACTGGCTAAGAATAACCTATTCCACTATCATGAGAATTGTACATTGTACAAAAAAACATTTTATGTGCACACAAGTATTAATACAGGTTTGCATGGCCCCATAAAGTGATAGTTTTCAAGGGGGTGGCACTAATGAAGAGAAGGAATCACGTTGCATGACAGATGCAGTCAAAATATAGAGCCTTTTTTATTGAACAAATTTTGCAAACAACTTAAACTAAATTTTGACAACATATTTTCAACCATCCAAAGAGGTGTTTAGACTTAGTAAAATGTCCAGAGGTGCTTGTCAAAAGTTGTATTGCACTGAACATGTCTTAGAAAAGGAATAAATAGTAAATATTTTTTGTAAACAACTACACTTTCTGTTAATGTTAACCATCTCTGTCCACTGACACGTTAAAGTGACTTTTTAAACAACTTTACCATCATTTAACTGCATAATATTTAAACCAATAAATAACAATAAAATAAATAATAATGCAACTGCCAGTAATAATACTATTACTTCCAAGACTTCAAAGCCCAGGTGCATTACACAGTATTGACCAAATTAAAATAAAATAAAACAAGTGCAACTTGGTGATGACATCTTTACCAACTGAACCATCATTAAGGCAAACTGCATTAATATGGACCTTGCTTCAAGCTAAGCTATATACAGTACATAAATAATAAAACTTGCATTTATAATGCTATTTGTGGTATAGCCCTACGGACACGTATTAGGGCCACAGTGAAGAAAAAAAAAACTATATATCTCGAGATTAAAGTCGACATTTTCACTTTATTCTCAGTTTATTTTGTCATTAAAGTAGAATGTCGTAAACTAAACTTCACCCTAAAATCAATGTTTAGTTTACTAGATTTTCTCAAATCCCATCATATGTCAATGTAGCACATTAAATGCTTTGTGTTGTGTTCCCCGACCCAGCTGTTAATCGCTGTATGCGCTTCTTAAACTGACTTCCTCTACACTAATAGTATTGGTTTGATGTACCAAACCCGCAGTTCCCATCTTTCCTTTTTCTTTCTTCACATAACCAATCACCACACGACAAACGTCTTTGTGAAATTAAACGTAGTTATAAACTTAGACCACGGAGTGTTCAGAACTTTAAAAAAAAAAAAAATCTTCGTTATACATGTTTAATTATGCCATCCATTCAGGGTTGCGCCCATCCCAGTAAGTATTGTGTGCGAGGCAGGAGCAAATCCTGAATGTGGCGCCAGCACATCGCAGGGTGAATATGAGCAATACATACACTAGCACGGTTAATATAGCATAACAACACCCCACATCCTACATGACTTTGAAAGGAAACTGAAGCATGCCGAGTAATCCCACCAGAAAAACACCCCATTGCTACGAGGCAGCAGTGCAACCTTCACGCCACCGTACCGCCACAAGATTAATACATGCTTTAATACATTTCATCATGAAAATGATATCAAGTATTTATCTTAGCATTCTAAATGTTCAGGGATCAGGAATATCATGAAATTAATGTATTCTGTGTGCTGCCTGCACCTCCTGTTAGTGCAAGAGGAAGTCAGTTTAAGACACTTAAAACAAAGCATATAATGTGCTACATAACTTATGATGGGGTTTGAGAAAATCTAGTAAATTTTAAATATTCATTTTAAGATGAAGTTTAGTTTACGATGCTCTAGTTTAATAACAAATTACGAGAATAGTCAACATGTCAACTTTAATCTCGACAAACGGCGAGAATAAAGTAGAAATGTCGAGAATAAAGTCAACATGTCGTCACACTATTACACAGTACCCAGGTACATTACACAGTATTGAAAAAAATAAAACAAGTAAAACTTGGCTTGCAGTATTATCCAGTAGTATAGAAACAGTATTCACACATTGGATTTAAAAGGTCGGATGTGGACCATTATGTTCAAAAGTATCTCCAGACAACAGACGTGACTCCTTTTTCCAGCAAAAGTTCTTCTGTGTCATCATTTTCAACTTTATCGTCTGCTACAGCTTCGGTTTCAGAATGTTCTCTGTCCATTTTCACAGCGCAGTTCCTTCACTACCGCATATACTCCGTTGCACGCCTGTTTAGCGGTGTAGCAGTGAAAAAGAGCCTCCTTGTAGCAGTGAAAAAGAGCCCTCGCACAACACCAGTATAGCAGTGACAAAGGTCCCCCTTAAACAGTTTCCCGCAGTACCACGTTCCAAACGTTGTTTAGGTAATTTAAACCGTGTTGCGGTATAAGAAAAATCCATATCGTAACAAAAAATTAAAAACGGTTTTCAGTATGAACCGGTATACTGCCCAGCACTAGCAACACGTTTTCATCTCCATAACATACATAAAAACATCAAGAGCCTGTAATTTAGACCCTCTGAACGTGTCTGCTCTTTTTCACCTACTGATTTTTAAGATTTAAGTGGTTATTAAAGTTGATTGTATCAAATGTTAGAGCATTTCTAATAATAGTATATAAATCAGTTTGGAGAACTGGAATATATTTCTTTATGGTTTATGGGGCTGTCCCAATTTTTTTGTTGAGCATAACTTTTAAGGTCTGTTATCCTTATGGTAAAATAATGTTATGCAATCTAAATATGTTTACAGGTAAATAATGAACTGAATGGTGTTTGTGCCCCGGGTGCTCCCTGTATGGAGCTTCCATGTTTTCCGTGTCTGCATGGGTATCCACTGGGTGCTCCAGTTTCCTCCCACAGTCCAAAGATATGTAGGCTAGGTATATTGTTCCTAGTTTGTGTTTGTGTTAGTGTGGTCACCTGTGATGGGCCGATGCGCATATCTACATTTTTTCCTGGTTTGCAGCTGATGCTTGCTGGGATAGGCTTTAGCTTCCCCACAACCTTGCTCAGGATTAAGTGGATTTGAAAAATGGATGGATGTCTGATTTAAAATAGACAAAATCAAAAAATAATTTGCTATATCTGTGAGGTGACAGCTAACTTTGATTATTTATTTGTTTTAGGAGCAGCCATTCACCATGCCAGCCTTTGAAGAGGCTAGCGCTCTAACACTTTGAGCAAGTGTTAGAAAGAACGTTATGGCAAATAAAAAAGAGCCACCTTTCTTCAATGAAGACAGCCTAGGATCCTTCTACTACAAGCTTCCATTTTATGAGACAATGGAGTTATTTATTGAAACGCTCACTGGGACTTGCTTTGAACTGAGGGTGTCTCCCTTTGAGACTGTTGTTTCAGTGAAGGCAAAGATTCATCGATTGGAGGGTATGTGTTCAATTTTTACCTTGTTTGAGCGCCTTGTGTTAATATCTATTCAACTGCTGTATGATACATCTTTACATATAAAAAGGTTACTGGATAATATATATCAGTTAAATAAATTTGAATAGAGCGGCTAAGACATTTTACTTTTGCACAAGTATATAATTCTTCATAGCTTTAACTAATTCTGTTACTGTGGTGCATTTCTGTGTTGCCATAAGGTTAACCCTAGCAACCTGCTTTTTAACTGTATAGGTATCTTATGACACTTAAGCAAATCTTTTAACACAAAACTGAAGGGGACACAATACATTTTTCCAACACTTTGACAGTGGGTGTGAGTGGGTACTATTAACCACCACAGTGGGCACTCTCTGCACTGAACCCACGCCCATGGAAAACTCTGTTCTACCATAAAGCAGAAGCAGACTGTTTTGGAGTACAGTGACATATATTTGGTATGTCTTTCTATATTTGTTCACTGTACAGGTTTTATTTGTATTTAAAGTTTTCTCTAATTTTCTTTTATAGGTCGTTTATAAGTGGTAGCTCTTATTTAAACGAGTACTTTGCAACTATTTTGCAAATATGGCAGTCAGCAAAATGCTTTATTTTAAGATGAAGTGATCAAAATATATATGAAAATTGGATATGATTACAAGATAATATGTGATATGCATAGAGCACATCAGTTTTAAAAAAAATAATTTGGAAATCCATAACAGATGTAATATTATAAACAGGCACTTGATTAGGCATGGCATGTTAAGAGCAGGGTTACTGCTTTGAAATGCATTAGAGAAAAGAGTTGTATGTATTGATTTCAATGTTAGTGGCTCAATAACAATTTTTAAAAGATATAGCAGATTTCATAGTGAAAACGCAAATTCGTTTAGTTTATCATTCTACTACCCTAAGTTCTTGTCTATAAGCCGGACTCATGTATTAGCCGGAGACCAAAAATCATACGAATTTTTAAAATAAAATCGTATCATAGATAAGCCGGACTCATGGATAAGCCGAACGTACTATAACCTATAACTAATAGAAGGGAGGGAGGTCAGTGGTCTCACTCGCGCCCATTTAATTTCTTTAAGGGGGGAGAGAGTGTGAGATATTGCCGTCTCTCTCACTCCCCGCATGGCGCGGCCGGAGCGCGTTCTTTCTGCTCTGGGCGTCGCCGAGTCAACACGAGCGCGTAGCGGTCATTTAAATTGTGATTTTATATGTAAGCATATTTAAATATATATCGCGGATTTCTGCGGACAATGGGTCTTTTAATTTCTGGTACATGCTTCCTCAGTTGGTTTGCCCAGTTGATTTCATACAAGGGACGCTATTGGCAGATGGCTGAGAAGCTACCCAGCTTACTTTTCTGTCTCTCTTGCGCTGACTATCTGTGATCCTGACGTATGGGGATTGAGCAGGGGGGCTGTTTGCACACCTAGACGATACAGACGCTCGTCTAAAAATGCTGAAAGATTATCTTCACGTTGCTATCTTTTGTAAAGCTGATTCCTGAAAAGACATGCTGCACAGTGCTTCGCATACTTAAAAGCTCGAAGGGCACGTATTGATTTTTGACTGAAAAACAAACTCTCCCTCTCTCTCTCTTTGTCTGCTCCTGACGGAGGGGGTGTGAGCTGCCGCCTTCAACAGCTTTGTGCCGCGGTGCTTCGCATACTTAAAAGCCAAACAGACATATTGATTTGTTTGCTTCACTCCTTTGAAGAGGAAGATGTGTTTGCATTCTTTTAATTGTGAGACGGAACTGTCATCTCTGTCTTGTCTTGGAGCACAGTTTAAACTTTTGAAAAAGAGACAAATGTTTGTTTGCAGTGTTTGAATAACGTTCCTGTCTCTCTACAACCTCCTGTGTTTCTGCGCAAATCTGTGACCCAAGCATGACAATATAAAAATAACCATATAAACATATGGTTTCTACTTCGCGGATATTCTTATTTCGCGGGTGGCTCTGGAACGCAACCCCCGCGATGGATGTATAAGCCGGACTTATGTATAAGCCGATATTCTATTTTTTCATTTTCACAACTTTTTTCCTTAGATAAGCCGCGGCTTATTGACAAGAACTTAGGGTATTTAAACTAGTGATGCGCCAATATGAAAATATCTGGTTGATTTCGAAAGCCAATTATTTTGTGGACGGACTTCCAATGCTGATTGTTTAATTCTGCTTAAATTGGATATGTACATTTTGTGAAGGTGTAATAAGAAATGACATTCGCAAAATATGATCAAAGAGCATTTATTTTCTGATAACTCTTGGCATCCAAATAAACAAAAATTGTTCTAGTTTTATAACTTAGCTACTCTTGTTTTAAGTCACTGGTCAGTCACTATAAGTCAGTAAAACCAACATTAACATTATCTTAATAAACAAAATTTAGTCTCGGAGTTTAAATATTTTATAACTTAACTGCTCCCAGTTACACATTTTCAGTGAATTTTCTAGTTAAAATTAATAACAAAAATCTGCCAGAGCTTTATACAGCAACTGCTTTGGACACCAACTACCTACTGTGATGCAAATTGTTCTTGACAAATAAGAACATTTCAGCTTTCTTGCAGCTCAGGCAGTTTTGTTTTTCTTCTGTTACGTGAGATGCAGAACTAAATAGTCTTTCACCATGTATGCTGGTACAAGGTGCTGACAGGTGCTTTCTTGCTAACTAGGCCAGTGTAGGGTGACGACTTTGATTAGTTCCCCAGTAAACAAGTGGCTGATAAAATAAAAAGCTAAAATTGCTATCTATCCAGGAGCTCAGAGGCGCAAGGTAAATGAAGTTTAATGATTAATTTGTACAATGTTCTAAGCGCTGCAACAAAGCAGGCAGACGCACACATTTGTAGTAATAAGATCCATTATTATGAATTTTTGTAATGTTTCATCTTTTGGAATGACAAATGCAATGCATTTGGAATGGGTTTCGTAAAAGCATTGTTAAGGTTTGTGTTGTGTCATCTGCCTGAGCCTTAGCAACTGGATGGACACACACACACACACACACACACACACACACACACACTTTTGTTAAGGTGGATAGGGGTCTTTTTTGACTATAGACAGTTTATCATAATCGGAAGCTTTCTCTTTGTCAGCCCTTTTGTTAGTCAGCCCTCTTGTTAGTGCTCTTTGAAGTTCCAAATAACTGCCCCTACTTTTAGCACTTCCTTCATGAGGTGTTTCATTGGTTTGGAAATGTGATAGTCAATGAGCCATCTAATTGTTTCCACCCAGTTTTAAGCTAAATTATTACCTTGTGGTTTTCTCCAGATGTATATATTATACATCTAGTTCAGAGAGACTAGAGAGGGAGATGTCAGTAGCCCATGGCAAAAAAAATGGAATAGAAAATGGAAATCTCTAATTTTGGAAAAATTAGACAAATATCCCATTGTCAAAATTGTTGTAATCTAGTTCAGCATCACATAGGACCATGATCTTTTTCCATTATCGCAGGCATATTGTCCATCAAAAGCCCCACAAGCAAACCTACTACTATTCATACAGGGCCTGTTAGGTTTGAAAAGAAACTTACGTGTACACCTTTGGAGATGAGAGAAGAAAACCACAGTACTCAAAGAAAAACCTGTGCTTAAATTGCCAACTCCATGAATTGGTGAGGGATTCAAAGCTCTGGACTCTAAAGCTGTAAGGCAACAGCGCTTTCCAACATGCTGCCTAGAAACATGGTACATGTCACATGGGAGATAAATAGCAAATATTACACAGGTGATTTAACTATATTAAGAGTATTTAATATGAAAAAACTAATTGAAAGAATTGTTTGAGAAAGAGGATGGCACGATGGTGCAGTGGGTAGCGCTGCTGCCTCGCAGTTAGGAGACCCAGGTTCGCTTCCCAGGTCCACCTCGTGTGGAGTTTGCATGTTCTCCCTGTGTCTGCGTGGGTTTCCTCCGGGTACTCCGGTTTCCTCCCACATTCCAAAGACATGCAGGTTAAGCGCACTGGAGATTCAAAAATTGTCTCTAGTATGTGTGTGCACGCGCACCTTGTGGTGGGCTGGCGCCCTGCCCCTTTGTTGGCTGGGATTGGCTCCAGCAGACCCCTGTGACCCTGTAGTTAGGATATAGCGGGTCAGATAATGCAGGGGTCCCCAACCACCGGGCCGCAGCCGTCTGACAGCCGGGCCGCGAGAGAATTGCCGGCAACGGAGACTCACTCAGACTTTTCAGAACGCTTGGCGGGCGGGGCTTTGCAGCGGCGCAGAGAGAGGAGAGGGACCGAGGTGAGAGAGTATTACAACAAACTATTGTTACGGTCCCGACAGTTTCCCCATATGACACGAGTCTATAGAAATCGCGTTACTACGAAGTACATTCAGCAAATGCTTTCATTACAACGAAGTGACCTTGAAATGCCTGAATGAATCATCCACAGAGCAGTTAGATCTGTGGTCGCAGCTCAGATGTGCACGTTTGCACAACGATCCCCAAACAGAAACATTGTAAAAAAAATTCTTTCTTCGAACTTTCCTCATACTGTTTTTTTTTTTTGCTGTTTTTGTTTTCTGTGGTTTTCAGTGATACCTTTTGCTTATTGCTTGTCAACATTTGAAAAACATCCATTGGAATTTAACTCATTGTCACCCTCCTATAGAAACGGCAGACACGAAAAAAACGATAACAGTGTTAATGTTTGTGATGTGCAATCTGTTGGAATGGCAAATGCAAAGCATATGTCTTTGTTATATGCAAAAAAAGAAGAAAAATCTCAGGTTGTAAACGTATGCGAACTGCTTAATAACTTAATAATAATAGAAATGTTATGTAAATTGTGTATAAAACTGCCCCCCCCCCCCCCGACCGGTTCGTGGAAAAATTTGCATCTAATAAAGTGGTCCTTGCTGTCAAAAAGGGTGGGGACCACTGAGATAATGGATGGATGTTTGAGAAAGAGCAAATGAGCAAAATCTGTTTTGTGTTCCAGCTGCCAGCTATGCAAATTTATTTCAAGTTCTTCTAATGCTTAATTGAATGCTATAAGGTTGAGCAGGAAAAGAGATGTTGTATAAGAGAGGACGTGAACCATATCCAAGTGATCTTAAAGTAACTTGGGAATAAGCACCATACTAATCTGTTTCTAGCAGTGAATTCTCTGGTTTACTGATTTGAGAGAACTTCATTCAGGACACATGATGGTGACTATGGGGAGTGAGTACATTGTCACAGTATTGCATTGAGTCTAATACCTTAGAGCTGCAGAAATAATGCAATATGCCAAGTTAACATTTTTATATATCCAATTTACATATCTGAGACAATATTAATGACATTAGAATAGTGTCTCTTAACTGGTTGTCTACTCGTACAGCTGTAAGATAGTACTCAAGTAGGGCATTGCAGTCATCTCCTGTAACATTGCACTTCAGTTTAGATGACCAACAGAATGGTAATCTTTTATTATACTAGGGGGCTCTACCCCTTGTTCACTTCGCTCACCAACCCCCGGGTTTTGTTATCCGGATATACAATTTAAATAGATTATCTTCATTTCATTCGTTTTTTTATTTTTTTTATTTTTTGGTATTTGCCGGTAATAAATCTGTAGTGAATGAGTTATTCTCCCTCTCCACCCCGGGGCTGCTAGTGCCGTGCTGCATGATATGCATGTCGCGCTGCACGTTGATCATTTAGAAGCCTGTACAGCAGCTGCTGCTTCTTGTGACGTCCTGTGTGACAATCGTTTAAAAGCCTGTACAGCAACTGTCCTTTAAGCCAGCTACCGCTTGTGCTGTACTGTTTGATCTGCATGTCGCGCTGCGCGACGATCATTTAAAAGCCTGTACAGGAACTGTCCTTTTATCTCGCTTCTTTGTCTCGCGGGACGTTAAAGTGTCTCCGAGAATATCACGTCTCATCTCCCTCCCAAGATTTTTTTTTTTTTTTTTTATAATAGAGAGATGTTAGAAGTAAAATAGTTTTAATGTATTCTAGCAAAGAGCAGAGTTCTAAAAGTTTAAATAAGAGGGTCAGCAACCTTTTAAGTGGTGTTACCAGTTACTTTTATGCTATTTGTATATGAGAACATTCTTATCCAAATCTACTGCCATCTTCAGGTGTTTCTGCCTCATTATGACCAGTGTTCTTTGACATTTCCACTGGGCTTCTGGCTGTGTACAGTACACCAGCTTGGTGCATCATGATGCCATCTGTGCTGGCACATGGCAAGTCTGCTAGCTAAGAGTTTACTTTTAAGTCTTGCTTTATAAAAGATTTTGAAATTAATGTACCATTTTTGTTTTGGTCTTAATTTTAATATTATGATCTGTTTCACTTTATACATATAATAAGGCTTTGCTTTATTCTTGATTTTGATTTTTTTTTTTTTTTTTTTTTTTTTTTCCTCCTGTGTTCTCAAATTTTTGTTAAAGGAGCAATGTATAGACATTACAGTCAATTTACTGATTTGTGAACATCTTTCTTTAGGAAGATCTTTACTTTGTATACTGAACCGTTATATACTTCATGTACTTTCTGTGACTGTTCATCTGAGAATTGCGATGCAGTAGAGAATTTCAAGTGGTGTCAGTTTGTACCTTTTTGTCATCTTAATGTTTTGCTCTGGATCGATTCATTTAATGCCACAGAAGTGAAATGTATTTTTTCTATGTTTTGAAACTTCTCAAATATTGAACATTCCTTCTCGATACGAATGTTAGTTGCTAGATATTGGCTGAATTGTGGCTAAGTTAACCTGGGTTGGAGTGTTTGGGGGAAGAAAGAAACTAATTGTAAAATGACAGAATAACGAAAAAAGAAAATGGCCATTATTTCTTTAAAATTTCCAGTTTCAGTCACTAAAAGCTCTATCGTCTTTGAGAGCTGAGAAACACTTTCTATAATCAGTGACTATTGTGACAACTGCTTCAAGCTGTTGAATTTCACAAGAGGTTGGTTCTGTTCAAAAGTACAATAGTGAACTTTAACTCCATTTGAGAAAGTACGACATTTTTGTTTTGTTAATCTGCCTTTTTCTCTGCAAGACCACATGAACTAGTTTCAACTCACGTTTAATTGACTTATGTTTGCTTAAGTAAACAATTAAAGGGAATTAAAGTTGTTGCTGTGCTAAATGTAAAGTAGTGGCTGAAGCAGAAAAGAATTTTTGGTTCCTTTTTTTTGTTTTTTTTTTTTGTTTTGTTCTGTCCCCCTCAAAGTCACACTACTGTACGATAAAGGGGAAAACTGGTTTGTGTAATGTCACAAGAAGGTAAAGATTAGACCAAAATGTAGCACCCCTTCCCTCCACATACTTGCACCTTTCTAGGTGTAAAGTATGTTAGAGGCGAAACTGACATGTAATCCCATGAAAGCTACTTAGCCAAGCTCTTTTTTTTTTTTTTTTTTTTTTCTTTCATATCTGTCCCACAGAAATAAATTAGAAACCAAGAAGGTATCAGAGCTAACCAGAGAAATTACTAGAACAGATCAAGAACATATCAGGTGTCCAGGTGAAGCTCTTCATAGGAAAAGACAGGCTCTGCATTCAGAACTCAACCTCTTAACAACCAAAGAAACTGAACAACTCATTTTTAAATCAAGACATCATTATTTTGAACACTGAGAGAAAGCTAATAAGCTCTTAGCTCAACAAATCCACAAGCAAGGAGTTCACAATACAATCCCAGCAATCACCAACACAAACGGAGATAAAATCATTGACCATAAAAATATAATGCACACATTTTAGAGAGTACTATAAATCCTTATATTCTACTGAGTTTAAAGAAGACAACACACAATCTAATGCATTTCTGGATACATTACAGATACCACAAATAGATAATTTTATTGCAGAGGAATTGGATAAACCTCTGGCGCTATCAGAATTGCTAGATGCTATAAAGTCACTTCAGAGCAGGAAAGCAGCAGGCCCAGATGGCTACCCTGTCGAATTTTATAAGAAATTCTCCACTCGGCTAGCTACCCTCTTATTAGCAACATTTACAGAAGCTAGAGACAATCAAATTCTACCTGAAACTTTTTGCCAAGCATTAATCACTGTCTTTCCTAAACAAAACAAGAACTTATTACAATGTGCATCATACAGACCAATTTCACTTCTGAATAATGATGTTAAGATACTCAAGTCCTAGCTAGAAGGATGGAGAAAGTGCTGCCTTTGGTAATATCACAAGATCAAACTGGATTTATTAAAGGCCGACACTTCGCTTCTAATCTTCAATGCCTGTTTTAATGTAATATATTCACCTGCAAAGTCAAACACCCCGGAAATAATATTATCGTTGGATGCAGAAAAAACATTTGATATGATTGAATGGAACTACCTTTTCACTACATTAGAGAAATTTGGGTTTGGCCCGAATATTTGTGCATGGATCAAACTACTGTATACCAATCCAGAAGCTTCAGTTTGTATTAACAACATTTGCTCAGACTACTTTAAATTAGAGCGTGGTACCAGACAAGGATGCCCTGTGTCACCACTGCTATTTGCAATCGCCTTTAAACCACTGGCAGTTCACTGTCAATGCTTATCAGATAAAGGGGATCATCAGAGAAAGACTTGAACAGAAAATTTCTCTATATGCAGATGATATGGTTTTATATATATTGGACTCACAAAATACTGTGCCTGCAGTCTTAACAGCACTTACAGAATTTCAAAAGATCTCAGAATTAATTTGAATAAAAGTGTGCTCCTTCCAATGAATTCTCAAGCATACAATATTAGACTGGACACCTTCCCTTTTATTATTGCAGATTAGTTTAAATACCTAGGGGTAAATATCGCAAGTAAACATAAAGCTCTTTATCAACAAAATTTCGCCGTCTGTATGGAAAAAATTAAGCAAGACTTGCATAGATGGTCAACCCTCCATCTCACTCTAGCTGGAAGAATTAATGTTGTTAAGATGAATATCCTTCCTAAGCTTCTCTTTTTATTTCAAAACATTCCAATATACCTCAATAAATCATTCTTTAAGCAATTGGATTCAACCATAACCTCATTTATTTGGAACCAATAACATCCACGTATCCAAAGGCCGTTGTAGTGTCGCTGTAAGACAGAAGGTGGCATGGCTCTACCTAACTTTTAGTTTTACTACTGGGCAGCAAACATACAAGCTATAAAAACCTGGACACAAAAACATGAAAATACACAGGCTTGGGCCACAATAGAAATAAAATCATTCAGTACCCCAATAAATGCAAGTCATCACCAATATACTAATAACCCAATTGTGCTTCACTCACTCAGAATATGGAACCAATGTAGAAAGCATTTTAAAATGGAGAATCTTTTATCTGTGGCACCTCTGCATGATTACCACCTTTTTCAACCCTTTCTTTCACTATCTTCAAATTAGAAACATTGTCAAACAGAACTTGCCCAGTTCTCCCCATCTCCCACCTTCCTCTATACTGGAAAAAAATATTCCTCCGTCTCAGACTCAGACAGCATTTCTTCAATATATAAAAATATTTTATAGTCCCTCCCTTTCAAAGATCAGAGAGGACAATGGGAAAAGGATCTCTCGCTCAACATATCAGAAAAGGAGTGGAAGATAGCAATGCAGAGAATTCATTCGAGCTCCATATACCCAAAGCATACAATTATTCAACTCAAAATTATATATCAAGCACATCTGTCTCGCTTGAAATTGTCCAAAATGTTTCTAGGGCAAGATCCAACCTGTGAACGCTGCAATCAAGCTCCAGTCTCACTGGGTCACATGTTTTAGGCCTGCACCAAATTAACATCAATCTGGACAAAAAAGTTTAAGTGCCTTTCAGACAGCCTTGGTGTCACAATCCCTCCTAATCCACTAACAGCTGTGTTTGGTGTTCTTCCAGATGGGCTTGAAGTGGAGAAGGACAAACAAACTGTGATTTCCTTCATTACATTATTGGCATGCAGACTTATTTTGCTCAACTGGAAGAATCCTAACTCTCCTCTTTTAAGTCAGTGGGTAACTGATGTTTTATATTGTTTGAAATTGGAAAAAATCTAATTCTCACTTAGAGGATCTGTGCAGAACTTTTTCAAATCCTGGCAGGATCTAATCAATAATATTTTAGAATAAGTTCTTAAAGCACTGAGGAAGTAGATTCTCTCCCCATTTTTTTCTTCATTTATCTGTATCCGCCAAATAAACTCATCAGTTTATTTATTTTTACTATTTTTAAGTTTTAGTCCGTTGGCCATGCTATCTTTCTCAAGGGTGGGGGTTAATTTTTCAATCCATTTTTTTTTTTTGTAAAAGTTTATCTTTTTGTATGGAATGATTACAATATAATCAATACAATTTTTTATATAAAAAACAAAACATGAAGACCTTTTAATGACTATAATAGTCATGTGCTACATAATCGGTCTTGACGTTTTGTGTTGTCAGTAAGAGGCTGTGCTTTGTTGTGGGGTTCCTGTCATAATAACAGTATGACAGATTTAAGATAATTACTGGTATATAGGCAGCATGTAGTTTGCTGCCTTCATTTCAAACAATGGCTTTATACAAGATCTTTATTCAGGATTGCAGATACAAAAAATAAAAATCTATGGACTTGACAGAAGAGGGCTAGTCACAAGTTGTTACATCCCATTTGAATGACCTTGAGCTCCTCAGCTTAAAACTGCAAAATCCGTATATGTTGACAGAGATGTTTATAAATGTACTTAATGCTGTCAAGTCTTTTTTTTAAATGGTGCTTCTTGTTTTAGCTTTAATTTTATTGGTAATAGTTTCTTAAAGATGAAAGGTGTCCAACATAATTGGTCTTGGTTACAGTCTTGATGTCATCAAATAGTGTTCTTTCAATAAGTGAATGGAAACACTTGATACCAGTTGTCTGTTAACTTCTGGGTCAGGTGTCAAATGGTTATATAGAGGATGTGATGCAGTGAATGAGACCTGCATGATCTTTTTGTGAAAAGATAATTTTATTTGAAGGCAGAAAAAGGTGCTCAAATTTAAAGAAAAAATTAAAGATCAAATTGGCTGGGGCAACGACATTAAACTTTGGATTTTCTTTGTGTAGGGTAAAGTTTCTTATTCATTTTCATGGCATATGTCAACAATATTATATAGATGTTGAAAGATATTCCAAATAATGTTTTCTTCTGTTTCAGGAGCCACTTTTATGCATGAGACTTCACGCCTTTTTAATTGATCAGAGTATGCATTATTCAGTGATCATTTTCAGTGTTCTATACAAAACATTGTTCTAAAGGTATATGCAACAAACAGAGGGAGGTGTGGGTAACTTAAGAGATGTGTAAAACTTTTTAAAGGAATTCTCCATCCAAATTTTTTTTTAATATGTTGCTTACTCCATGTAGAGTTTTGTAGTGCTATGCTACTTTCATTTGCCCTCAGACACGCAATTAAATCTGAATTTAAATTTGAAATTCCATGTGAACTTAGAGTTACGACTTGGACAATTTGGACAAAACAAAGTTACCTGAATTGTCTGTGCGGAGATGTAATGCTGACCTTACACTTCAATCAATTATATGAAATAAAACGTATGACCTGATTATTTTTTGAGTGCAGCATTAGCCAAGAATTTTTATCACATTTTTTCGTGGAGAATTGAGAACTTCTTTTTTTAATGGACCACATGGCATCTACTGCTGAACAATAGCAAACATTATCTAATGTTTATGGAAAAAATCTCCCACATAATCAATGTATGATGTTATTGAGTCAAATGCTCACAATATGTAAAATACGTGCATTTTTGCTAAAATATTCATAACCAAAAACCTCGAAAATAAAAGTTGTCTACAAACTCAAAACTCCATCTTACCGTGTAGCGTTTTTGAATTGAAAACCAACCTCCGCTCCACATTGGTTGGTCAAGAATCCTGGCTTTGTCTGCTGTTCTATCAGAAATGTTCTCGGTTTTTCCAATCAGGGTAAAGTGATTTGTTAATGAAAACGCATGGTAAAAGTGGCAAGTACTCGATTGCTATGCTTAATAGCCCAGTTGCTTAGCTTTTATGTTCCAACACATACAGTACAGGTTGTTACTTACATAAACCAATCCTTACTCTAGCCATCATGTATTTGGGCTCTAAAGTGGAATCCATTTGTCATTATAATATTCCAGCCTAAAGTTGACTTTAACTGACTTAAAGTACTTATTCTGGTTTTCTTAAATGCAGTCAACTTCACACCTGAAAATGAGAGAGAATGTGGTTTGTTTCCTAGTGATACTAGATTGCATTATATTGAAAATGCAGGCCTGTTTTTAATGGAGAAAAAGCTTGTTAACGCTTCCTCTGAAATTGTGTAGTATTCTGACTTTGAAATGCCTGCATTGTGGTTCACCTATGGCACCCATCTATGCAGCTTTGTCTCAACAGCTGTAAAATTAAATCTACTTTGTGTTCCTTTTTTTGTTTGTCCATGAGCTTGTGTTTCAAATTGATGCCAGTGTTGCTTCATTTATTTAAAGTTTGTCTTTAGATCCAGACCTTTGCTGTATTTGCTGTAATGGTTTGCTTATTATTCTACTGTTAAGTATGAAGCACTCTGTCTTGATGGTTTGATCAGCTTAGCTTTACTGCAGAAATTTTAACATTTTCTTTAACTGTACAATTTCAAGTATAGTAGAAAATGTGCAAGTGATACTTAGTATAATTTTCCTGCTCTGATTTTAGCCCTGTACGTGGCATGCATGCCACCCGAATCATTGAGACTAGAGTTTTGAAAGGCATCTTGGAAGCTCAGCAGTTTCGTTTCTGACGTAGATTACTAGAATCTGTTTTAGAAAGCAGAAATTCAATCCGTTTTGACTGCATATCTTGTCATTGTCAGTATGTTATGTCCTTTCTTGTGTACTCGTTTTGCACGACTGCATGACGAGGCATGTCTCTATACAATGGCTTGGTATTTCCCAGCAGGCATACTGTGTACACCAGGTCATAAGGTTTGTTTATCTGAGCCGCTAGTATGATGACTAGGACAGTTTTTAACAAATAGGTTTTACTGCACAGCAACTCCCTAACACTTTTAGACTTGGCTGGAAAGCTTGTCTGTCTTGCTTCGGTCTGGTGTTCTGCAAACATCTAAAATTAGGTGAAGAGAGATCTACAGTTTCCTCCTATCTTTCTAGCTCAATGTTACAAATTGATATCAATCCAATATTTTGTTTACACTTTCCAACTGAGGGCAGTGTGATGTATTGCCATTAATAATTAAGTAACTTTTTCTGTGGTAATGATTCTGTCAGTGTCTTATTTATGTGTATGTAGGTTTGAAGACATTTCAAGTGGGAGAAAGTAAAGGGATAATCGCAACAGACAAACTGAAGTGGAGTAGTCGTTGAAGTCTAAACCACACTTTGGGAATCGCTAACTATCAAACCTTGTTTGCTAATGCAAAATTTAATCTAACACGAGCTGTATATACCCGGCGTTGCCCGGGGCAGAAGTAACCTAATCGGTCAAACACTTACATATATACCAAAGTAAACCTAATCGGTCAAACAGTTACATATATAAAAAAACCGAACCTAATCGGACAAACAGCTTCATATATACAGAAGCGAACCTAATCGGAGAAACAGCTAATCTATATACATAAGCAAACCTAATTGGTCAAACAGTTACATAAATACAAAAGCAAACCTAATCGATCAAACAGCTTCATATATACAGAAGCGAACCTAATTGGTCAAACAGTTATGCATGTGCAGAATGATTTTACAAACATTATGCGTGTTAACAATCATTAAAAAGAAAAGATTGAGGAACTCTTCTTCTATATGTGATGAAGCCACTAATAAGACAGATTTTTTTCAGGACCCAGCTGTTTCATAACTAAACTACTGCCACCCCAAAGTAATGCCTAATAGTGGTTTTTGGGGTAGCTGTGGAATAAAAAGGGTGTTTTTTAGTCAGTAAGAATCTGACACTACCCTTCAGTACGGGCTGAAGGGTGCCTATGTAAGGTTTTACATCCTTCCCGTATGGAAAAAAAAACATACTAAACTTTTTTTTCATCATTACAGATAATCTCAGTGAAATCGAAGTACGCATTCTCAATTTATTTTTATCTAATTTTTACTTTTTCACAAAGCCATCCCATGCCAATTTGTATGAATAAACTTTTGCTAGAGAGTTAGCAAAAGTTTATTCATGCACATATTTTAATACGGATAATCTATCTCTAATCAAGGTTCTCATTTTCATTCTAATTTAAAATAATAATAGATACTCATTTTTTTCTTCTGTTTTAGAAAAACCAATCTATGCCACCTACGTCTTCGTCAAGTCCGCTTCATCCAGCTTCATCACATATAGAAGAAGAGTTCCTCAATCTTTTCTTTTTAATGATTGTTAACACGCATAATCTTTGTAAAATTATTCTGCACATGCATAACTGTTTGACCAATTAGGTTCGCTTCTGTATATATGAAGCTGTTTCATCGATTAGGTTTGCTTTTGTATTTATGTAACTGTTTGACCAATTAGGTTTGCTTATGTATATAGATTAGCTGTTTGTCCGATTAGGTTCGCTTCTGTATATATGAAGCTGTTTGTCCGATTAGGTTCGGTTTTTTTATATATGTAACTGTTTGACCGATTAGGTTTACTTTGGTATATATGTAAGTGTTTGACCGATTAGGTTACTTCTGCCCCGGGCAACGCCGGGTATATACAGCTCGTGTATATATATATATATATATATATATATATATATATATATATACACATACATGCAGTTTTAATAACACAGAAATCAATATAAACATTAACATCATTATCATATGAGAATATGAAGTAATATATAAGAAGCACATTTCATATAAATTATTAAACAGTAAAATCTTCTTCTGTAATTTGCTACCGTGGCAATTTGTGTGTCTGTCCAGGATTTTAAATGACCTGTAGCTCGCAAACCGTTGCACCTATACACTTGAAATGTGGTACACATATAGTACGTCACGTCTACTATCCGCTTTATGGGTGATGATTGTTTTAGTCTTTTTATCTTTATTTTATTGTACAATCAAGTCCTATCTGCGCACAGCAGGGCAGCCGTGGGCGGATGCGTATGGTGTATTCACTCGATGTTATCGTGCATTGCGCTGTCAGTGGTATTTTGATAAAAGAATTTGAACAACATATAAGAAGCGTATAAATTATTAAACAGTAAAACATTAACATTTAAGAAGTAAAGTTACATTAAGTACTACTGCTGTGCCTTCGGGTATACCTCATTTTTTGTTTGCCCATTACATGCTTAAATGTATACATTTTTTGGTGCACCTACCCGAGAACACGCGAGATATAACCAAGCGTGGGAGAAGCATGGATTTTAAACACGCGTTGAGTTGATGTGCTGGTCTCCCTCGTGAAATAACTGGTAATGTTTGACTAAAATCTACAGCGAGTAAAACGACATTAGCTCCTATTTTTTTTTTTACGATCTCTGAGATGTTGCTTTTTTCGGTTCAAGGCTTCATAAGCTCTTTTATGTTGTATGGTGTACTTATCCCAAACCATCATCTTTGAATGTTGCAAGACTTTCGCCTTGTATGTAGATCGGGGTAATTACATTTATTGCATTCCTAGTCTGAATCACAATGTGATTGTATGGGTGGTTACCTGGCACTGTAGGGTTGCCACCCGTCCTTTAAAATACGGAATCGTGCCGCGTTTGAGAATGAAATTGCGCGTCCCGTTTTGACTCAATACTGGACGGGATTTATCCCGTATTTTTTTTTATCATTTTTTTTTTAAAGCAGCGTCTCATGCAAATCATCCCACACGCATTTTATGATGATGCCTCCTTTCCTACTTTTGATTGGGTAATACTTGATGTCATCGTTAGTTTGATTGGTGTTTTTAACTGTCCAGTGAGTAGGGCGTGTCTTTCAACCGTAAGCAGATTTTTTGCACTGGTATCACTGACCTCGGCGACTTTATACGTCAAAAATAAATTACGATAAATGACGATTTTAGCGATACTTTATTACGACGGCGGCTACATAGACACGATCAAATAAAAACAAAAAAATCAAATAATCATTCTACATTTTCAAAACGTCGAAAAAACGACGGAATGAAAAAAAGGCCCACCCGACGACCCACCCATTCCATTTTTATATATATAGATTAGCCAGCCTAATGGCTACTAAAATCAACCCATTCATAAACCATCAACATAGAAATTTATTATCACTCACGCTGTCACATGATTTTTGGTTGATTGGTGCTGAGAAGCAACACTTTGTTTTTGTTAACCTTCACAACATCATAAATAGTGGTGCTACTGTAAGCAAAAATTCATCATACATTTGATGTATTTTTTTCAGAATTATTTTTATGTAGAGCCAGTGACATTTCCATGGTTGGTAAATTAACCCCTTCAGTAGGTCATGGTGGAGGTGTATTGTCCTTCTTTACTGTAGCCGGTTTAGCTATTGTCAGTCTATCAATGAAGTGATCAATTTCACAAACTAAACCATTTATGCTACCAGCACATGAAGGCATTACGTTAGATAGAGTGCCAAAGCTAAGTTTTAATACAATTGTGACAAACATACAATACAGTACATATTAATTAGTACTTTTATGTGTAGTATTTGGGGGCATTTTTACCCTTTATCCTGAATATTTCTGATGTTGGTTTTGCAAAGCAAATGTTTCCCCATTTCAGATTATTTGTAACTTTATTAGCTTGTTCTTTTTAAATGCTCACTTGGTAAATTTAAAATTGTCATGCCTTCATGCCCCATATTTTAAATCTCCCTTAATACTTCATCCTAAACCATCCAGTGTGTGTGTGTGTGTGTGTGTGTGTGTGTGTGTGTGTGTGTGTGTGTGTGTGTTTTTGTCTACAAACCTCCCAACATCACCAGCTAAAAGACAAAATGGTATTTGGATAGCCTGTTCTCAAGACCTCATTCTTAACATTTAAGTGCTCTTTCCAGAATGACTCTGTAAATGAAATCTGATCCAAGCCACTGAACCCCTTAGTTTGTGGTGACATTTTTTGTGAACAGCAGTGCATCTTTATATCAATTGAATATGAGTCTTGCCAGTTCAGAGAGCTTTGTTGCTAATGAGTGAGAGATGATGAGAAATCGTTTTTGTGTTTTTTTTTTTTTTTTTTTTTTATTTCATTTAATTTAAATACATTAAGTAACAGTTACGATGAAAATGTAAATTAGTTTCTTTAGCTTGATTCTTTAAATCATCAATTTTAAGATGAAATGAGAAGGTTTAGCTTTTTAAAAATAGTGGGTCTAATTTCCGAATATATGCCAGCTTTCGGATCCAAGTACTATTTCCAAAAAGTTTTGGAAGCAAATAATGGATAACTACAAAAAAAAAGTTTTCCTCTTCATAGCATTGTCGAAGTAATGGAAGTGGGGTTTGAGTGAAGAGCTGAAATTTCACTTCCGGTACTGAAAATCCCAAAATGCAGGTACTGTACTGCTTTTACAAAATCTTTTCTGTACTTGTCTAGAACCAGTATACTGCCCAACCTTAGTTCATATCAATCGGTTAAAAGTTGAGCTTTCTCTAAATTCTTCAAAATACTATTTTAATGAAGATTCTTTTATTGTATCCTCATGGACATATCCTTGATTTGAAAAATCAGGAACTGTAGTTAACTGTGAAATTGGGTCATAAAAGAGGAAAGTGTCTACCTTTTTTTCCTTATTCTTCACCGCTTATTGTTAGTCAGATCTTATTAAAATTGTGTAGGTCCTTTGTGTCCCCAGCTTGTGCTTTATTTACTAATTGTGGATTACATTGAATTGAACTCTTAAGATTGTGCAACTTGTACAACTAAAGGAAGTAGATGCAAATGTAAATTTTAAGTGTGCATAGGGCTTCAACTAACCGCTATTTGGTTTTTTTGATTAGTTAGCTGATTTTTATTATTAAAGTGCAACGTTTGTAAATAAATGCTAGAATTGTATTACACAACGTTCTCCTTCATGACAATAGGAAAAATCCAGAATTATTGCCACCACTTTTAAAAATGAATTAAACATTAGTAGTATAAAGACCCCAGCATGCAGTAAGTTAAATGTTAGACTTGAACAAACGTGTTTTTTATTTTTTCATTTTTTTTCTTGACAAAAAAAAATTATCTTGCCGCCTTTTTTCATTGAAAATATAAGTTTCAGAAATACTTTTGTATTCTTTGGTCTTTGACGTTCTGCTGTATAGACGTCCTCCTCAATGAAGTGATCCATAGAATATTTTACAAGGATTGAATTTGAGCAATTGGAATTAGACCCATGTAAAAACAAAAGGTGCCGGGTGCTAGGAGGAACTGCAGTATAGGGCTTGTAAACAGTATGATTTGATTTCTCTTAACATATACATGTAAATAGATAAATCATTATTTTCTCCCCAGTAGCTGCAATTTTTGATTTTAAACAGCACTTTACACTTTATTATATTCTTGCTAAATACCAAGAATTTGTAAGCAACTCGCTTTTCAAACCAGGTTTTTCAGAATAATTTGTTTTGTCAGGTAAGTAACATTGCTATTGTAACAGATATTTTCATTTAGTATATGGAGAAAATGTTAACGGACTATTAAATATTACTCTTCATAAATATTAATCAACAAGTCAAATTCAAATTTCACAAACACCTGATGCTTTCAATTTCAAAATCTGTGCCTAGCTTTTAGATTTGTCCTAGCTTTAAGGTTACCTTTGGTGAAATCACATTTGTTAATTTATTATTTCATACTTGCTATTAAACTGTCATTTTTATTCTACCTCACTTAAGTGATCAAAGTTTGTCATTTCTTATACCTGCACATTAATTCATTCCAATTCAAAGGGTAATTCTAGAATTTATATATATGTAATTCACTAAGCCGACAGAACAAGCAAGACAACCATGGGATACGCACGGCATAGCCATGCCCGCCAACTCAGAGACCCGTCCACCAACACTAAGACCATGGGATACGACGACAACTCACAGAGCCACGCCCAGCAACTCTAAGAATTCACTAAGTCCATGGCAAGCAAGACGCACGCAAGACAGAGCCACGACCGCCAACAATTCGAGCGAAAGCATTTGCCAAGAATGTTTTCATTAATCAAGAATGAAAGTCGAAGGTTCGAAGACGGTCACTTACCGTCATAGTTCCGACCATAAACGATGCCAACTGGCATCGTTGACAGCCAACCGGGTAACCAAAGTCTTTGGGTTCCGGGGGGAGTATGGTTGCAAAGCTGAAACTTAAAGGAATTGACGGAAGGGCACCACCAGGTGTGGAGCCTTTCGCTGAATTTGACTCAACACAGGAAACCTCACCCGGCCCGGACACAGAGAGGATTGACAGATTGATAGCTCTTTCTCAATTCTGTGGGTGGTGGTGCATGGCCGTTCTTAGCTGGTGGAGTGACTTGTCTGGTTAATTCCGAAAACGAACGAGACTCCCGCCTGTTAAATAGTTACGCGACCCAATAGTGGTCGGCGTCCAACTTCTTGGAGGGACAAGTGACTTTCAGCCACGTGAGATTGAGCATTAACCGGTCTGTGATGCCCTTGGATGTCTGGTACTGCACGCGCGCTACACTGAATGGATCAACGTGTGTCTACCCTGTGCCGAGAGGCGTGGGTAAGCAGTTGAACCCCATTCGTGATGGAGACCGGGGCTTGCAATTGTTCCCCACGAACGACGAATTCCCAGTAAGTGCTGGTCATACACTCGCACTGATTACGTCCCTGCCCTAGAAAAGCAGCCGGAATCGCAAAGAACAATGAAAAGTCAACGTGGCTCAGAGGTGCATGTGGACTGTAGCAGAGACAAAAGCGACTGAAGCGGTGTTTGGAAAATGAATGGTCAACGTGACTCACAGGTGCATGTGGACTGTACACAGACGAAAGCGACTCAGGTGAGGAGTTGGGGACAGGCACATGAGCAGGCAGTGCGTACTGAACGATGACTAAGAAATCAGCAGACTAGAATGGCGGGGGGGGGCCGGGACGGAGGGGGCGGAATGGGCGTCCTCCCCCTATCCCCCCCACCCCCCCGTTCCTCCCTCCGCACCCAAGTGCTGAGCCCCATCCCTCGCTCTGGGAGGAGAAGGCGTGACGGCGGTCCTCCAGTTTTCAGTCACAGACAATTGTATGTTGGTTCGTAGGGTGCATTGTTGCAATGTTACTTTTCTTGGTGGTTTATTAAATTACATCCATCCATCCATCCATTTGCCAACCCGCTGAATCCGAACACAGGGTCACGGGGGTCTGCTGGAGCCAATCCCAGCCAACACAGGGCACAAGGCAGGAAACAATCCTGGGCAGGGTGCCAACCCACCGCAGTTATTAAATTACAGATTTTTCAAATGATCATTTTTTTCCCTGTGCTTAAAAATCGTTAAAAAAATGGTGTGATTATGTGGCGTGGCTAGTTTCAGTAATTACTCCTACCTGAGAAGGCATTTCATTCACTCCTGCATCTATAATGTGTAGTCTCATTAGTTGCACTGGAGGTGTACTAATAAGCGCAACAGTGATAGAAATTAAATGTTTGCTGATTCATTTTGAGCACTTAAGCATGCTCTTGTACTTGCCATGCTAACTGCACATTTCTGCATTACATGCTTAAAACATTGAGTAGAATCACAGAGCTTTCAATGTTTTCGTTTTTTTTTTTTTTTTGTGTTGAAAGTGCAATGGAATTTGTCACACTTTCAGGTAATCTGCAGTTCAAGCCCCGACATCATAATAAGAGGTAACGGATTACTCTGAACCCTCCCTGTGCACTGCATTGTTCAGTTATGTTGGTATATGGTGTTGGTGGCTGCTAAGAACCAATATTCATTTCGATTTTAAGTCTAAAAGAGCAGGTGAATGCCTCACTTTCAAAGTGCACACAATTTTTTTTTTAAATGGCGAGAGAAAGTAAATTTAGTTTTACTGTGGAATTGCTTAATCTTGCTCCTTCTATATCAATTTGTTTGTTGTTTGACAAGTAAAAATAAATCCCTAATGTCCTTATTTGATCCTGGAACGCCATGTCAGTCAGTGTAGTCTAAAGATTATAAAGCAGCTTGACTTCAGAACAAGCACGAGAAATAGCAGGTAATAGAGCATTAAAATACCATTTTTTTTCTTGTCTTGCCATGCTAAATGTAAATGATTTTTGAATATAGCTCTTTCAAAAATACACGCATGCAAGTAAAACCAGTACATTAACATGAACTATTAATCTAGTAAGTCATGTGCAGTGGTCTTGCAGTCTTTGATAGCAGACCATGTCTCCAAATCATTGTATTAGACTAAGTTTTAATGTTTAGTCTAAACACAGTTAACACGTTGTGAGCATGTTAAGGAAATATTCATAAGACTTGAAGGGAGTTTAATGCTATTATTGAGCACCTATTCCATGTTATTAGAACTGTCTTTTTTTTCCATTTATTTATTTATTTTTTTAACATTAAATTCCTGTATAACCAACCATGTATAAGCTTAGTGTATAAAGTGTTATCTGAGGTATTTTTGACATTTTTAATAAGCTATAATGCACTGTGTGGATAATGTGTTTTAATGATAGCTTTACAGTCAATGATTAACTTTTCTGTTCCTAGAATTAGTTTCCACCAAGTTGTTGGACAAGGCCACCATCTTACATTTTATATCACGTCCTGGTAATGAATAGTTCGTAGTGACTTCTTGATCCATTTGATATTTTAATAATGTGCTTCATGAGGTGGAATTT